>NC_084579.2:6720532-6773032 GCF_033978685.3 Nerophis lumbriciformis | reverse complement strand
GTTGAGGCACTGAGTGACGTGCCTCAACTGGCTGCTGTTCACCGCACCGTCTCTTCTCAGTATTTGAACGGCAAATGTGAAAATTCAGCGATTTTAAATAAAAATAATCTAAAACTGGTGAAGTTAAATGGAAAATAACTTTATAGTATAATCACTGGATACATATAACAATTTAATAAAAATGTTTTCTTTTTACATTTTTTTTCTTTCCTCTAGTGACTGCACGTCACTGATATATATGTCACTGATATATATGTATATGTGTGTGTGTGTGTGTGTGTGTGTATGTATGTATGTATGTATGTATATATATATGTGTGTATGTATGTATGTGTATATATACGCATGTGTATATATATAAATATAGTGAAGTGAATTACATTTATATAGCGCTTTTTCTCAAGTGACTCAAAGCGCTTTACATTGTGAAACCCAATATCTAAGTTACATTTAAACCAGTGTGGGTGGCACTGGGAGCAGATGGGTAAAGTGTCTTGCCCAAGGACACAACGGCAGTGACTAGAATGGTGGAAGCGGGGATCGAACCTGCAACCCTCAAGTTGCTGCCACGGCCACTCTACCAACCGAGCTATACCGCCCCAGTATATACAGTATATATACACATGCATGTACATACATACACACACACATATATATATGTATGTATATATATATATATATATATATATATATATATATATATATATATATATATATATATATATATATATATATATATATATATATATATATATATATATATATGTATATATATGTATGTATGTATGTACTGTATATATATATATATATTTATATATATATATGTGTGTGTGTGTATATATATGTGTGTGTGTATATATATATATTAATTGTATATATGTGTGTACCGGTATATATGTGTATATATATACACATATGTATATATATTTATATGGGTGTGTGTATATATATATATATATATATATATATATATATATATATATATATATATATATATATATATATATATATATATATATATATATATATATATATGTATGTATATGTATATATATGTATATATATATATATATATATATATATATATATATATATGTATGTATGTATGTATGTATATATATATATGTGTGTGTGTGTGTATATATGTATATGTATATGAATACATATATATGTGTATATATTAGAGATGTCCGATAATGGCTTTTTTGCCGATATTCCGATATTGTCCAACTCTTAATTACCGATTCCGATATTTACCGATATATACAGTCGTGGACACAGAATAAACCAAAAGTAGTGAAACAAAAATGAATATTATCAACAACAGTATCAATATTAGTTACAATTTCAACATAGCAGTGATTAAAAATCCCTCATTGACATTATCATTAGACATTTATAAAAAAAGAACAATAGTGTCACAGTGGCTTACACTTGCATCGCATCTCATAAGCTTGACAACACTGTGTCCAATATTTTCACAAAGATAAAATAAGTCATATTTTTGGTTCATTAAATAGTTAAAACAAATTTACATTATTGCAATCAGTTGATAAAACATTGTCCTTTACAATTATAAAAGCTTTTTACAAAAATCTACTACTCTGTTTGCATGTCAGCAGACTGGGGTAGATCCTGATGAAATCCTATGTATTGAATGAATAGAGAATCCTTTTGAATCGGGAAAAATCGTTTTTGAATCGAGAATCGTGTTGAATTGAAAAAAAAAAATCGATTTTGAATCGAATCATGACCCCAAGAATCGATATTGAATCGAATCGTGGGACACCCAAAGATTCACAGCCCTAATATATGTAACAGTCACTGATCTCCGTTGTGTATCTTGCAGTGAGGCGCACACACAGGAGTTGAATCATGGAGGATTTATTCACCTTTTTTTGAATAGAAACAAAAACAACGGGGCGTCACACACAGTCCACAGCAAAAAGGATCTCTCTCCACAGCTCTGAGCGTCAGTGCTCACTCAATTCAATTATGTATGCTTAATGTGGAAATAATAATAATAATAATAATAAATAAAATAATAATAATAATAATGAAAAGGTAAATAAAGCATAAAATAGTCTCAAATAAATTAATTAAATAAAACACAGTATATAAAATATATACTTCAGCAAATAACAATATATATTAAGAAAAAGGATCCTTAAAATGTGCATTAATACACCTCATCTTTCCCACCCACATCAACTCTTTTTATATTTTTTATACAATAAACTATGCCAAAAAAAACTCATAACACACATACCTTTTTTTGAATAGAAACAAAAACAACGGGGCGTCACACACAGTCCACAGCAAAAAGGATCTCTCTCCACTAAAGAATAAAGAAGAAAATAATACACACTCATATTAATGCTAGAGCGGCACACAAGATGTCCACACAGACACACAGCAGAGCCCCTGACCCATACTTGCCAACCCTCCCGGATTTTCCGGGAGACTCCCGAAATTCAGCGCCTCTCCCGAAAACCTCCCGGGACAAATTTTCTCCCGAAAATCTCCCGAAATTCAGGCGGAGATGGAAACCACGCCCCCTCCAGCTCCATGCGGACCTGAGTGACGTGTTGACAGCCTGTTCTCACGTCCGCTTTCCCACCATATAAACAGCTAATGATCGAGGGCGAGTTCTTGGTTTCTTATGTGGGTTTATTGTTAGGCAGTTTCATTAACGTCCTCCCAGCGCGGTAACAACACACAACAACAGCAGTCAAGTTTTCGTCCCCCGTAAAGCAGTTCGTCTGCCGTAAACAGCAATGTTGTGACACTTTTAAACAGGACAATACTGCCATCTACTGTACATGCATATGTGACCCACCCATAATGTGTCACATTTTTGTGTTGATTTATTTATTTTATTTTGTGGTTTGAGTTCGTTTTTGGAGCTGTCATTACACATTTATCAGTATTCACATTGGTCAGTAGGGGGCAGTAGGGCGTTTCTTCCCAATTAAATGCCATCACCTGCAGACCGGAAGTGTCTTGTCATTCTGATGAGCGCGACCAGTCTGTGAACAATTGAAACGTCCTGTGTGCTTTTTCCTCCTGTATAACAGGTTAGTTTTGGTGAATCAACTCACTGAATAATATCCATGTGATCTTTATAAGTTTAAGTACACATTCTGATGGTGGAGCCTAACTCTAAAGTGTTTGTGAGTTGTAGTTTGTATTTGTGAATGAATCCAGTGCACAGCTGCAGTAATCAATACAAAGAGGCGACGTGAGTGCGCAATGTTTATATAGGAACTTCTGATCCTAATTCAGACTCCCAAATTAGAGCTCCCGTTTTCTTATTGATTTTCGAATGTATATTTGTATAATGTGTGTGTTCTGAAATAGTGACAGAGAATAGAACAAGGATGGACAATTCAACCCTTAACTCAACAATGAGTAGATGAGTGTTATGTGTGTGTATATGTGTAAATAAATGAACACTGAAATTCAAGTATTTCTTTTATTTATTTATATATATACATATACATATATATATATATATATATATATATATATATATATATATATATATATATATATATATATATATATAGCTAGAATTCACTGAAACTCAAGTATTTCTTATATATATATATCTTAACCATGCCCCCCGCCCCACCCCCGACCACGCCCCCCACCCCCACCTCCCGAAATCGGAGGTCTCAAGGTTGGCAAGTATGCCCTGACCCGTGCGTAAACTTACGAGACCAGGAAACCCCGCAACAACTGCCGCTAGCAATAAGCTAGTCCACACATTATTTAGCATACAAAAGTCTTTTTTTTTTTTCACTAATTCAACAACAAACATTCAGGAATTCAACCCGCATGCCCGCCAACAAGTCACAAGACATTGCGCATTCCCACTAAACACTTTTAAGAACGACAACCAAAAAGTTTATAAAAAAAACAAAGGGAGAGAGACATAAACGTGACTTACCAGCTCCGAGCGTCAGTGCTCACTGACGCTGGTCACAAAGGTGCAACGCCAAATCACCCCCCCAGGGAATAAAAAAGGTATGTAATGGAAAATAATAAAGTGGAACCTATTTACAATGAGAAACACTTTTGGGGAAGTTCACCACAAAAAATGATGTGAATAAATGACCAAAATTAAAATAAAATAGAATAAAATTTAGCTCGGCTACATATATATATATATATGTGTTTATATGTATATATATATGTATGTATATATAAATATGTACATAAAAAGCGATACATAATCTAAGCTGCAAACTTCAAAGTGCGATATAAGGAGGTAATAATTGAACAAATATATGTATTGATTGTATCGTCAGTACAAGAAATAAGAATGTTTTCTTCTCTTTAGTGCACAGAGGTTTGTTTTCTCCCACTGGACTTTGGCTAAGTCCCTCCCCTCGTGACGCGTCGCCATGACATCCAACATCAGAGTGTCCTTGGACAACCCCTACGGTCAGGTGACCATCCCTCGAGCCAAACTGCACAACTCCGGTGACAACTCCTTGGTGATAACCAATCCAGCTGCGCTCAACGGCAACAGCGCCAACCCCTACGCCGGCTCAGGCTCCGCCCCGCCGCCATACCTGGTGAAGGTGGTGGAGGAGGAGGAGGAGGGCGGGCGCTGCGCGTGCTGCTACCGCTGCAGGAGGCGGAAGTGATGTCACAGTCGCAGGCTGACTGGCTCCCGCTTCAAGAAGGAAGTCGACTGAAGCGGAACAGGGAAGTTGGTGTAAGCCGTCAGCCTGGAACAACCACGGAACCTCAGGTTGGACTTTTTGGTGGAACCTGGAAAATGACCAAGGACTGAAGATGTCGTTTCCCCCCCCCCAAAAAACACGATTCAGACGAGCTGAGCCAAGTTTCTCCAATCAACTTTAAAATCTTCTCAATCTTTGCTTCATCCTTCTGAAATATTTATTTGATCCTCTGAAAAGAAAATGTTGAAACGTTCCAATGTTTGACAACTTTGTTTTTGTCGGCGACTGAAGCTGGAAGTGAACGTCAACATGCTGTGCATTTCTCTCGATAACTACTGTCGTCACGGCAACAACTAACACGCCTTATCAACTCTTGCTCCCTTTTTTTAATGTCGATGATTGAAAATCAATATTGTTTTTGATGACATTGTATATTGTCTCCGACAGTGAAGGAACAGACATTTATAAATAAAGATGGATGTTAAACACCGCCAGTGTACACCATGACATCATGATCAAGTAGTGCATGGTAGAGATGCGCGGATAGGCAATTATTTCATCCGCAACCGCATCAGAAAGTCGTCAACCATCCGCCATCCACCCGATCTAACATTTAATCAACACCGCACCCGCCCGTTGTTATATATCTAATATAGACGATGCAAGGCATTAGTGAGGTTATAAAGCTTTTGCCTGTTAAAGAAAGGAGACTGATCCAATGCAGCACAGACATTCAATGCGTGCCACGCTGTCACGGCCCAGACGCACACCAGTGCGCAATCATATGGGAGCCGCGCTGGGCGCACCTCCAAGCACGTGGAGGTGCGATGTCCCTCGCACCCGCGGCGGCTCCACCTGGGCTCGCGCCCGAGACTTCAGCGCGCACCGCGGCGGCCATCCTACTCGTCGCGGCCTAGCCCTCGCGGCTCTCGCTGCCGGCGACGGCCGGGTATGGGCCCGACGCTCCAGCGCCATCCATTTTCAGGGCTAGTTGATTCTAAGGCTGCAGCTAACGATTATTTTTCTATCGATTAATCTGTAGATTATTTTTTCGATTAATCGGTTAATCTATAGATTATTTTTTTCGATTAATCTATAGATTATTTTTTTCGATTAATCTATAGATTATTTTTTCTTTTACCGATTATTTTTTTTAATTTAAAATGAAGATGAAAAAATAAATGTAGGCCAGTTTTTTCAAAAGGCTTGGCTTTTATTTACAAAAAAAAAGTATGGCCACTCAGTCAACATTGACAACGACATGACAAAATATTCTGTAACAATGTAAACATTTAAAACTTTTAACATTTAACAAAATTAAAAGTAGCTTATTTGCTTTTTAATGTGCAAATATAAAAGTAAACATCCAGTGCAAATCTTAATATTCTGCAATAGTATAAGCATTTCAAAAGTAAAAGTATTGCTTATTTTGCTTTAAAATGTGCAAAAATAAAGCTAAACATCCAATACAAAAAAGTGCAAAACGGAAATATTCTGTAACAGTGTAAACATTTCAACAAAAGTAAAAGTATTGCTTATTTTGCTTAATAACACAACAATGATAGTATGATTAAAGTGAAAGTTAATTGTTGGTTTGTACATAGTATATGTAACTGTTAATGTTGTAAAAGGTATTTGCACAACTAATTAACGTTAGTGTTTGTGACACGTCTTGTGCCGTGGGGTTCTTTCAGGACCGACAGACTGAACGCCAGACGGCTTTGCCAGGTTTACAATCTTTTAATTTTACACAAAGTCTTTTCTCTTCCAACTCTTTTCTCTTTCTTTCCTCACTTTTCAGCTCCTCTTCCTCGCTCGCTCGTCGTCCCCTGTCTCTGTCTCTCCTCCTCTCTCGCTCCACGTCAGCTTCACTCTGGTTCCTTCCAGTCTCTCTTCCCTCTGCTGCTCCCCTTTTCTTCAGCGAGAGGAGATTGGATGATCGTGCCCAGGTGCGCGGATCGCGCACCTGGGCACGATATGGCGTCACATTAGTGCCAAAAATCCGAGCGCATAAAAACTGTTATCGCGCGCTGATTCTCCACTTCATGCGCGCGCGCAACACCCTTTTGCGCGCGCGTGGTGCCTTTTTGCGCATGCGCGGTGCCTTTCTGCGCGCTCTCTGTGTACTCCTGGCATCTCTCCTCGCGCTGTCATGTTTCTTTTTGGCACTTTGGGGACGGGTATGCTTAGACGGCCCCTCCTTTCTGATTGGCTCTGAGCATTTTTCATATGACCAATCATTCTCCAGCGTAGCAACGTTGTAGCCATCTTACCTCGGACATCTAGCCTCAATCATTACATTGATGTCAATGGTACATGTACTAATTAAATTACCATAACTTGCTCGATTTTCGACCAATTTACAAACGTTTGCCTTGTTACAAATCTTATTACATGTAGATATGACATAGGATGCTGCACCTGTTGAAATTACCTCTTTCGCTATAAAAAAAAAATGACTTAATTGTGCAACATAGTTGTGTACGGTCAGTGTTAGTCAGTTCTCTGATTATTTTAAACTGTTTCAGAATACATTATTAAAAGCTATTTTTAACATTTTAAAAACAAAATTCAAAGATGATTTCATAAATTTTATGGCTGAATCAAAAGAAATCCCATAAATTAGAAAACAAATGTTCAAGAAGAAGTGAAAATGTAAAATAATGTTATGGTTGGATGTTATTGCTGGTGGACCAATTCTGGCTGAAAGATGTGATTATGGTGTTTGTTGTCTTATTATTTATTTGGGTCACATTTTGTATTACCCTGTATTGTGTTTATGTGGTATGAAATAACCTTCATCAGCGCGCAACATTTGTTTATCCACTTCTTCCTCCGTAAATCTTGATACATATTGACGATGACACGCCCTGCTATACTTCTGATTGGCTCTGAGCATTTTTCAGCATTTTTCGCCTGACCAATCAGAAAGAAGGAGCCGTCTAAGCATACCCGCCCCCAAAGTGCCAAAAAGAAACATGACAGCGCGAGGAGAGATGCCAGGAGTACACAGAGAGCGCGCAGAAAGGCGTCGCGCGCGCTACACCCTTTTGCGCGCGCGTGGTGCCTTTTTGCGCGCGCGAAGTGGAGAATCAACGCGCGATAACAGTTTTTATGCGCTCGGATTTTTGGCACTAATGTGACGCCATAGCACGATTGCGGCGTCACTCCCGGCGCGCCCCGCCTCGCCGCTCGCTCGCCGGCCCCGCCTCTCCACAGCGTTAAAGAGGAGCGCGTCTTTGTAAACACTGAACAGGCACCAAATGCGCCTCTCAGGGCGAAACGGTGCTTTAGTTTATGAATTTACAACGCAGATACAGCCGTTGTGCTGCTATGATAGGCCATTTCCGCTCGACACAGTGTGCATACAACAACATTATTAGGCCGTTTATTGAAATACTCCCACACTTTTGACGACTTTTGGCGTGCTTTTTTCCCCCTCGCTCGCACCGCTTGCATCGTCTGCTTTGCGCTCCGCCATGACAGTAGTGTGACGTAAATATGCGACGCATCGACGCACAAAAATCGCGTCGACGTATTTACGTAACCGATGACGTCGACTACGTCGACGCGTCGTTTCAGCCTTAGTTGATTCGGCAGGTGGGTTGTTACACACTCCTTAGCGGGTTCCGACTTCCATGGCTACCGTCCTGCTGTCTATATCAACCAGGGTGAGCCCCACCCCTTTCGTGAGCGCACTGCGTGCGGAGTGACCCCTGTTACGAGCCCCCGGCCACGGGGGTGGCGGGCAGGCCAGCTGCTTACCTGCTGCGCGTGACGCCGGCCGCGGCGAAGGCGGACGAGGCGGGGTGTCGGTGCGGTGGGCGCGGTGGTGACCCCTGGATCACCTCAGCTACGGCTCCCGGTGGGGCCCTCTCGGGGGAAGGGGCCTCGGTCCCGGACCCCGGCGAGGCGTCCCTTCTCCGCTCCGTAAAAGTGTCCATCTCTTTTTTTTTTTTTCTTCTGTTGTGGCATATGCTGCAGGTGCCTGCTCGTTTTTCGTATGTGGGTAACAACATTTAACTATGTATATATATTTCCGAATTGGTTTAACTGCCACCCGCCTGAATCTATTTAAAATCTAATTTTTTTTTTTTTTTTCAACCGCCCAACCCGACCCGCGGATAAAATCTAATTTTTTTTTATTTCATCCGCCCGATCCGCGGATAATCCGCGGACTCCGCGTTTGTGTCCGCAAACCGCGCATCTCTAGTGCATGGACTTCCAAACACACAAAAAAGTGGTTTGAAAAACAAAAAACAAAAAATGTTTTAATTACAATTTTTTTTTGGGGTTGCAAAAATATTTTGTGGGTTAGAATCATCTTCAACCTTGTGGGCGGGGCCTCTTCAGAACAATATGTTAGAAAATGTCATGGTGATTTACTATCCTACTCAGTGGCCTAGTGGTTAGAGTGTCTGCCCTGAGATAGGTAGGTTGTGAGTTCAAACCCCGGCCAAGTCATACCAAAGACTATAAAAATGGGAGCCATTACCTCCCTGCTTGGCACTCAGCATCAAGGGTTGGAATTGGGAGTTAAATCACCAAAAATAAAAAAATAAAAATTATTTAAAAAAAAATTCCCCCATGTCCCTTTAGGGGCTTTGTAAAATCCAAAATGCACAATAAACTTTTCAATGAGTCCTGGAGAAAAATAAATAAATAAAAATAAAAAGTGCAGTTCCCCTTTAATGTACACTATTCCCGTGTGCAGCTTTCATTTTTTCTGAATGTGGCCCTCGATGGAGAAAGTTTGGACACACCTGCTTCAAATCCAACGGAGCCCCTAAAGGGACATGGGGGAAAAAAATTTTTTTATAATTTACTTTATTTTAATTTTTTTTTAGACATGTATCTCATGTCTACATGTATTTTTAGAGCATGTCTAAAAAAAATAAAAATAAAAAAATTCTAATTTTCTATTTTTTTTAAAGTAATTTTATAAAAAGAAACTATCTCCTGCGCATGAGATACATGTCAAAAAAAAAAAAAGAAAAAAAAATTATAAATTGTTATTTTTATTTTTTATAATTTTATACAAAGTTACTCGTGCGCACAAGATACATGTCTAAAAAAAATTAAAATTAAAATTATTTAAAAAAAATCCCCCCATGTCCCTTTAGGGGCTCCGTAAAATCCAAAATGCACAATAAACTTTTCAATGAGTCCTGGAGAAAAAAAAAAAAAAAATGAATAAAAATAAAAAGTGCAGTTCCCCTTTATTGTACACTATTCCCCTGTGCAGCTTTAATTTTTTTTGAATGTGGCCCTCGATGGAGAAAGTTTGGACACACCTGCTTCAAATCCAACAGAGCCCCTAAAGGGACATGGGGGAAACATTTTTTTTTTATAATTTATTTATTATTATTATTTTTTTAGACATGTATCTCGTCCGCACGAGATAGTTTCTCGTGCGCAAGAGCATGTCTAAAAAAATCAATTAAAAAAAAAAATTCTAATTTTTAATTAAAAAAAAAAATTTTTATAAAAAGAAACTATCTCCTGCGCACGAGATACATGTCTAAAAAAAAAAAAAAAAAAAAAAAGGAATTTTTTTTAATAAATTGTTATTTTTATTTTTTATAATTTTATAAAAAGTTTCTCGTACGCACGAGATACAAGTCTAAAAAAAATAAAAAAATAAAATTATATAAAACAAAATTCCCCCATGTCCCTTTAGGGGCTCCGTAAAATCCAAAATGCACAATAAACTTTTCAATGAGTCCTGGAGAAAAAAAATAAAAAGTGCAGTTCCCCTTTATTGTACACTTTTCCCGTGTGCAGCTTTCATTTTTTTTTATGTGGCCCTCGATGGAGAAAGTTTGGACACCCCTGCTTCAAATCCAACGGAGCCCCTAAAGGGACATGGGGGAAAACATTTTTTTTTACAATTTATTATTATTATTATTATTTTTAGACATGTATCTCGTGCGCACGACAAACTATCTCGTGCGCACGAGATACATGTCTAAAAAAAAAAAAAAGGAAAAAAAATTATAAATTGTTATTTTTATTTTTTATAATTTTATAAAAAGTTTCTCGTACGCACGAGATACATGTCTAAAAAAAATAAAAAAATTAAATCATTTAAAAAAAAATTCCCCCATGTCCCTTTAGGGGCTCCGTAAAATCCAAAATGCACAATAAACTTTTCAATGAGTCCTGGAGAAAAAAAACAAAAATAAATAAAAAGTGCAGTTCCCCTTTATTGTACACTATTCCCGTGTGCAGTTTTAATTTTTTCTTGAATGTGGCCCTCGATGGAGAAAGTTTGGACACACCTGCTTCAAATCCAACGGAGCCCCTAAAGGGACATGGGGGAAAAACATTTTTTTTATAATTTATTATTATTATTATTATTATTTTTAGACATGTATCTTGTGCGCAAGAGCATGTCTAAAAAAAATAAATTAAAAAAAATTCTAATTTTTTATTTTTTCAAAAGTAATTTTATAAAAAGAAACTATCTCCTGCGCACGAGATACATGTCTAAAAAAAAAAAGGAAAAAAATATATAAATTGTCATTTTTATTTTTTATAATTTTATAAAAAGTTTCTCGTACGCACGAGATACATGTCTAAAAAAAATAAAAAAATAAAATTATATTAAAAAAAATTCCCCCATGTCCCTTTAGGGGCTCCGTAAAATCCAAAATGCACAATAAACTTTTCAATGAGTCCTGGAGAAAATAAATAAATAAAATAAAATAAATAAAAAGTGCAGTTCCCCTTTATTGTACACTATTCCCGTGTGCAGCTTTAATTTTTTCTGAATGTGGCCCTCGATGGAAAAAGTTTGGACACCCCTGCTTCAAATCCAACGGAGCCCCTTTTTTATAATTTATATATATATATATATATATATATATATATATTTTTAGAGCATGTCTAAAAATAAATAAATTTAAAAAAATAAAAAAGATTTTTTTTTTTTAATAATTTTATAAAAATAAACTATCTCAAGCGCACGAGATACATGTCTAAAAAAAAAGAAAAAAACAATTATACATTTTTATTTTTATTTTTTATAATTTTATAAAAAGTTTCTCGTGCGCACGAGATACATGTCTAAAAAAAATAAAGAAATAAAATTATTAAAAAAAAAATAAATTCCCCCATGTCCCTTTAGGGGCTCCGTAAAATCCAAAATGCACAATAAACTTTTCAATGAGTCCTGGAGAAAAAAAAAAAAAAAAAAAAAATAAATAAAAAGTGCAGTTCCCCTTTATTGTACACTATTCCCCTGTGCAGCTTTCATTTGTTCTGAATGTGGCCCTCGATGGAGAAAGTTTGGACACCCCTGCTTCAAATCCAACGGAGCCCCTTTTTTATCATTTATATATATATATATATATATATATATTTTTTTTAGAGCATGTCTAAAAATAAATAAATTAAAAAAAATTAAAAAAAAATTTTTTTTTAAATAATTTTATAAAAATAAACTATCTCAAGCGCACGAGATACATGTCTAAAAAAAAAGAAAAAAACAATTATACATTTTTATTTTTATTTTTTATAATTTTATAAAAAGTTTCTCGTGCGCACGAGATACATGTCTAAAAAAAATAAAGAAATAAAATTATTTAAAAAAAAATAAATTCCCCCATGTCCCTTTAGGGGCTCCGTAAAATCCAAAATGCACAATAAACTTTTCAATGAGTCCTGGAGAAAAAAAATAAAAAAATAAAAATAAATAAAAAGTGCAGTTCCCCTTTATTGTACACTATTCCCCTGTGCAGCTTTCATTTGTTCTGAATGTGGCCCTCGATGGAGAAAGTTTGGACACCCCTGCTTCAAATTCAACGGAGCCCCTAAAGGGACATGGGGGAAAACATTTTTTTTTATAATTTATTACTTTTTTATTTTTATTAGACATGTATCTCGTGCGCAAGAACATGTCTAAAAAAATAAAAAATAAAAAAATTTAAAAAAATTCTATTTAAAAAAAAAAAAAATTTTACAAAAAGAAACTATCTCGTGCGCACGAGATACATGTCTAAAAAAAAGAAAGAAAAACAATTATAAATTGTTATTTTTAATTTTTATAATTTTATAAAAAGTTTCTCGTACGCACGAGATACATGTCTAAAGAAAATAAATTAAAAAAATTATTAAAAAAAAAAAAAAATCCCCCATGTCCCTTTAGGGGCTCCGTAAAATCCAAAATGCACAATAAACTTTTCAATGAGTCCTGGAGAAAAAAAAAAAAAGGAAAAAAAAAAGTGCAGTTCCCCTTTATTGTACACTATTCCCGTGTGCAGCTTTAATTTTTTCTGAATGTGGCCCTCGATGGAGAAAGTTTGGACACCCCTGCTTCAAATCCAACGGAGCCCCTTTTTTATAATTTATAATTTTTTTATTTTTTTTTAGACATGTATCTTGTGTGCACGAGAAAGTTTCTCGTGCGCAAGAGCATGTCTAAAAAAAAATTTAAAAATAAAAATTCAAATTTTTTTTTTTTTTAATAATTTTATAAAAATAAACTATCTCAAGCGCACGAGATACATGTCTAAAAAAAAAAAGAAAAAAAATTATACATTTTTATTTTTATTTTTTATAATTTTATAAAAAGTTTCTCATGGGCACGAGATACATGTCTAAAAAAAAATAAAGAAATAAAATTATTAAAAAAAAAAAATCCCCCATGTCCCTTTAGGGGCTCCGTAAAATCCAAAATGCACAATAAACTTTTGAATGAGTCCTGGAGAAAAAATAAATAAATGAAAATAAAATAAAAAGTGCAGTTCCCCTTTATTGTACACTATTCCCGTGTGCAGCTTTCATTTTTTTAATGTGGCCCTCGATGGAGAAAGTTTGGACACCCCTGCTTCAAATCCAACGGAGCTCTTTTTTTTTAATTTATATTTTTTTAATTTTTTTTTAGAGCATGTCTAAAAATAAATACATTTTAAAAAATTCTAATTTTAAATTTGTTCTGAATGTGGCCCTCGATGGAGAAAGTTTGGATACCCCTGCTTCAAATCCAACGGAGCCCCTAAAGGGACATGGGGGGGAAAACATTTTTTTTTATAATTTATTATTTTTTAATTTTTTTTTAGACATGTATCTCGTGCGCACGAGAAAGTTTCTGGTGCGCAAGAACATGTCTAAAAAAATAAAAAAATAATACATTTTTATTTTTATTTTTTATAATTTTATAAAAAGTTTCTCGTGCGCACAAGATACATGTCTAAAAAAAATAAATAAATAAATAAATTCCCCCATGTCCCTTTAGGGGCTCCGTAAAATCCAAAATGCACAATAAACTTTTCAATGAGTCCTGGAGAAATAAATAAATAAATAAATAAAAAAAAATAAAAAGTGCAGTTCCCCTTTATTGTACACTATTCCCGTGTGCAGCTTTAATTTTTTCTGAATGTGGCCCTCGATGGAGAAAGTTTGGACACCCCTGCTTCAAATCCAACGGAGCCAACGGACATGGGGGGAAAACATTTTTTTTATAATTTATTATTTTTTTATTTTTTTATAGACATGTATCTCATGCGCACAAGAAACTTTCTCGTGCGCAAAAGCATGTCTAAAAAAAATTAATTTAAAAAAATTATTTAAAAAAAAAAATAATAATAATAATTTTATAAAAAGAAACTATCTCATGCACACGAGATACATGTCTAAAAAAAATAAATAAACAAAATTATATTAAAAAAAATTCCCCCATGTCCCTTTAGGGGCTTTGTAAAATCCAAAATGCACAATAAACTTTTCAATGAGTCCTGGAGAAAAAAAATAAAAAAAATAAAAGAAAACAAAAAGTGCAGTTCCCCTTTATTGTCCACTATTCCCCTGTGCAGCTTTAATTTTTTCTGAATGTGGCCCTCGATGGAGAAAGTTTGGACACCCCTGCTTCAAATCCAACGGAGCCCCTAAAGGGACATGGGGGGGAAAACATTTTTTTTTATAATTTATAATTTTTTTTTAGACATGTATCACGTGCGCACGAGATAGTTTCTCGTGCCCAAGAGCATGTCTAAAAAAAATAAATAAATAAAAATTATATATATATATATTTTTAAATAATTGTATAAAAAGAAACTATCTCGACACGACATACATGTCTAAAAAAAATTAAAAAAATAAAATTATTTAAAAAAAATTCCCCCATGTCCCTTTAGGGGCTCCGTAAAATCCAAAATGCACAATAAACTTTTCAATGAGTCCTGGAGAAAAAATAAAAAAATAAAAATAAAAATAAAAAGTGTAGTTCCCCTTTATTGTACACTATTCCCGTGTGCAGCTTTCATTTTTTCCGAATGTGGCCCTCGATGGAGAAAGTTTGGACACCCCTGCTTCAAATCCAACGGAGCCCCTAAAGGGACATGGGGGAAAACATTTTTTTTATACATGTATCTCGTGCAAGAGCATGTCTAAAAATAAATAAATAAATAAATACAAATATATATATATATTTTTTTAAATAATTTTATAAAAAGAAACTATCTCGTGCGCACGAGATACATGTCTAAAAAAAAAAAAAGAATTTTTTTAAAATACATTTTTATTTTTATTTTTTATAATTTTATATAATTTTATAAAATTTTATAAAATTGCGCACGAGATACATGTCTAAATAAAAAATAAATAAATAAATTATAAAAATAAAAAAAATACCCCATGTCCCTTTCGGGGCTCCGTAAAATCCAAAATGCACAATAAACTTTTCAATGAGTCCTGGAGAGAAAAATAAAAAATAAAAATAAAAATAAAAAGTGCAGTTCCCCTTTATTGTACACTATTCCCGTGTGCAGCTTTCATTTTTTCTGAATGTGGCCCTCGATGGAGAAAGTTTGGACACCCCTGCTTCAAATCCCTTTTTCATAATTTATAATTTTTTAATTTTTTTTTAGACATGTATCTCGTGCGCACGAGATAGTTTCTCGTGCAAGATAGTTTCTCATGCGCAAGAGCATGTCTAAAAATAAATAAATTAAAAAAATTCTAATATTTTTATTTTTATTTTTATAATTTTATAAAAATAAACTATCTCAAGCGCACAAGATACATGTCTAAAAAAAAAAAAAAAAATTACTATTTTTTTTTTTTTTTTTTTTTTTTAAATTTTATAAAAAGTTTCTCGTGCGCATGAGATACATGTCTAAAAAAAAAATAAAAAATAAAAATTATTTAAAAAAAAAAATCCCTTTAGGGGCTCCGTAAAATCCAAAATGCACAATAAATTTTTCAATGAGTCCTGGGGGGATATATATATATATATATAAATAAAAATAAAATTAAATAAATAAATACAAATAAAAAAAAGAGTAGAGATTGGGCTTTGTTGTGTGTTGTGCAATAAAGACAAGACAAAGTTGTATGAGCTGACATTCCTGGAATATTACAATTATTTTGCACAGCCAGATTAACTATCCATATACAAAAGTACAAAAAGTGAAAGAGTGTACAAAAAAATCTGAGAGAAAGTAACCGTCCAATCAGAAGTCAGTAAGAGTCCTGTTGCCAGGCAACAGCTGTGTAACCTGATGAGCAGTCATTAAGTTACACAACATTGAAAAAAACTCTTTAAAAACATTGTAGCATGTCCAAATGTTCAAATGATATCATTCCAGCGTCTTCTTCTCCCTCCTTACTTACACATGCTTGGTGAACAACGGCCGGCGAACATTTATTGATTATGAATTATTGATCAGGAAAGCCAACAGAGCCCGAGGGAGGAGGAAGCAACACACACGAGCAGGAAGTAGAAGGACACGGACGACGCCATGGAATAAAAGAAAAAAAAAAGGAATGTTTCTTTTTAACCGCCATCCTTAAGCCCCGCCCTCAAAGAGTCAGCAGGTATTCTTTGTGTGCGTGTGACCATTTCTACACTTGACAAAAGAAAAGTTGTCATTTTTTTTATTTTAGCCGGCAAAATGTCGCGACTAACAGAAGAGCAGCCGCCCACCGTTGCCGTGGAGACGGCGACGGCGCTCAAAAGGCAGGACCCGGTGTGCATCGTGTGCTTTGGCAGCTACGACCTGGCCAAGCGGTTGCCACGGCGACTGCACTGCGGCCACACCTTCTGCCAGGCGTGTCTGAAGAGGCTGGACACGGTCGTCAACGAGCAGGTGACCGTGACAACCGCCGCCATGTTCAGACAGGAAGTCATGACACCCCCCCCCCCTCCACCAGGTGTGGATCCCTTGTCCTCAGTGTCGCCAGAACACGCCGTGTCCTCGGGGGGGCGCGACAGGTCTGGACCTGGACTTGGCCTCCTTCCTGGCCATCAAGGCGCGGCAGGCGGTTGGCTCCTCCTCCTCCTCCTGGAGCGGCGAGGCGGAGCAGGCCAAGAAGGTGTGGTCAGAAAAGGAGGCGGGAGCGGAGGGCTGGCCACACGGCGGCCTGGCTGAGCCGCGCTTTCATCGGCACGCCAACTGCTGCACGCTGCTCTCCCATTGGCTGTGCCGCTGCCTGAGGCGGAGCTAATAAAAAAATAAGGGCGGTGACTAATTCTTTAACAGCTGGCTGACCTTTGACCCCGCCGCCGACAAGAGAAATGAAGAAGATAATCTTCTTTCATGAAATGAAATGAAAAATAAATGTAAAAATGTTTTACTTATTTATATAAATCTTTTTCACTTTCGCACACACTTTCCTACGTACTTTCGCTTGCACAAACTTTTGCACGTGCACACGCACGCACTTTCGTTCGCACCCATGCACTTTCACATACACTTTCGTACGTACGCACTTTCGCTTGCAAGCACTTTTGCACACACGCACTTTTGCACACACTTTTGCACGTACTTTCGTTCACACCCACATACTGATACATACTTTCACATACACTTTTGCACACATACACTTTTGCACGCACGCACTTACGCACACACTTTCGTACGTACGCACTTTCGCACGCACACACTTTTGCACATACTTTCGCTTGCAAGCACTTTTGCACACACGCACTTTTGCACATACTTTCGCTTGCACAAACTTTCGCACGCACTTTCACACGCACTTTCGTTCGCACCCATGCACTTTCACATACACTTTTGCACACATACGCACTTTCACACGCACACTTTTGCACATACTTTCGCTTGCAAGCACTTTTGCACACACGCACTTTTGCACATACTTCCACTTGCACAAACTTTCGCACGCGCACACGCACGCACTTTCACACGCACTTTCGTTCGCACCCATGCACTTTCACATACACTTTTGCACACATACATTTTTGCACGCACGCACTTTCGCACACACTTTTGTACGTACGCACTTTCGCACGCACACACTTTTGAACATACTTTCGCTTGCAAGCACTTTTGCACACACGCACTTTTGCACAAACTTTCGCACGCGCACACTTTCGCTCGCACCCATGCACTTTCACATACACTTTTGCACATATACACTTTTGCACGCACGCACTTTCGCACACACTTTCGTACGTACGTACTTTCGCACGCACACTTTTGCACATACTTTCGCTTGCAAGCACTTTTGCACACACACACTTTAGCACACACTTTTGCACATACTTTCACTTGCACAAACTTTCGCACGCGCACACGCACACACTTTCACACGCACTTTCGTTCGCACCCATGCACTTTTACATACACTTTTGCACACATACACTTTTGCACGCACGCACTTTCGCACACACTTTCGCACGCACACACTTTTGCACATACTTTCGCTTGCAAGCACTTTTGCACACACGCACTTTTGCACAAACATTCGCACGCGCACACACTTTCGCTCGCACCCATGCACTTTCACATACACTTTTGCACATATACACTTTTGCACGCACGCACTTTCGCACACACTTTCGTATGTACGCACCTTCGCACACACTTTTGCACATACTTTCGCTTGCACAAACGTTTGCACTTTCACATGCAGGCACTTTTGCACGCGCACGCACTTTTGCACACGCATGCACTTTCACATACACTTTTGCACATATACACTTTTGCACGCACGCACTTTCGCACACACTTTCGTATGTACGCACCTTCGCACACACTTTTTCACATACTTTCGCTTGCACAAACTTTTGCACTTTCACATGCAGGCACTTTTGCACGCGCACGCACTTTTGCACACGCATGCACTTTCACATACACTTTTGCACGCACGCACTTTTGCACGCACGCACTTTCGCACACTTTTGTACGTACGCACTTCCGCACGCACACACTTTCACACACATACACTTTTGCACACACGCACTTTCGCACACACTTTCGTACGTATGCACTTTCGCACGCACGCACTTTTGCACATACTTTTGCTTGCAAGTACAAAAGCACACACTTTTGTACGTACACACTTTCGCACGCACGCACTTTTGCACACACTTTCGCTTGCAAGCACTTTTGCACACACGCACTTTTGCACACACTTTTGCACGTACTTTCGCACACGCACGCACTTTCGCTTGCATTCACGCACTTTCACATACACTTTTGCACACTTATGCACGCACGCGCTTTCGCACCCACGTACTTTTGCTCGCACCAACGCACTTTCACATAAACCTTTGCACACATACACTTTCGCACATACGCACTTTCGCACGCACTTTTGCACATACTTTCGCTTGCACAAACTTTCGCACACGCACGCACTTTCGCCCGCACCAACGCACTTTCACATACACTCACTTTTGCACGCACACTCACACAGCAAATAGTTTCATTCCGGAGCGACACAATAAGCTCCTCCCCCTCATGAGTTCAACAGTCTAGTCAGCCAATCAGAGAGCACGGAGAATCTTCTTTTGACAAAAGGAAATTACAAATACATTTTGGATTTTTTAAACTTATTTATTAATATAAATCTTTGACTTTTTTGATAGGATTTCCAGTGGACATTCTCACTCACTCACTCACTCACTCACAGAGTAAAAAGTTCCATTCCGTAGCAAGACAATAAGCTCCTCCCCCTCATGAGTTCAACAGTCTCTCAGCCAATCAGAGAGCACCGAGCCCCTCCCCCACTCTGATCCTCTGCCCGGGCTGCACGCTGAAGGCGAAGGTTTTAGGCGCTTCGAAGAGGAGGACGATGGTGGAGCCCAGGTTGAACTCGCCCACCAGCTCCCCCCTCTGCAGGGGCAGCCCCTCCCTCGATAACATTTGGTTGCCCCCGGCGACGTAACTCTGGTCGTGAAAAGATCCTTTCCTGTAGCGAGGGGCGTTGGTCTGCAGCTCCTAGGCGGGGAAACATTTTGAAGCGGCTGACATCTTGTGGGTCACGTGACCCTCTCACCTGGTCGAAGTGGACGCGGATGGAGCCCACGTTGGTGGCGCCCACCGCCGTCAGGGAGAAGAAGCCGTGTCGCCATTGGCCCGTCAGCGCCACGCGCTCGTTAAGGCAGAAGAGCTCTTTGACCAAGCGAGCCACGCCCGGGTTGACGGACATCAACGAGCCTGGCGAGGACACGACGTCAGCTGGAAGACGGCAAACAACCCTCCCGGCGCGGGCTCACCTGGGAAGTGTCGCCGCAGCTCCACCCTCCAGTCCGTGGGCGAGTGGAAGCAGTGGTAGTCGCCCGGCGCCAGGTAGACCACCACGTGGAACAGCTCGCTGTCCGCACTGGTCAGGAGGCGGTCCCTGAAGGAGGAAGGCGTGGCGTCTACAGACACATCTACGGTCACTTCCACCCATCTCCAGTCTGCTCACATCACAGTGGGCGTGGTCTTACCGTTGCCCCGCCCTTCCTGCGGCCCCAGGAAGTTTTCCAGACTGTACGTGACGCCCTTGACTTGCTCCACCTCCGAGTTGTTGACGCGACCCAAATGTAGGATCCTGCCGTCGGCCGGAGACACCTGAGGGATGACGCAGGGGGCGGAGTCAAACCCCGCGCCTCTTTTTAAGAGGCGGACCATATTTGTGGACCTCAATGGTGAGATTTAACTTAAAGGGGAACATTATCACCAGACCTATGTAAGCGTCAATATATACCTTGATGTTGCAGAAAAAAAGACCATATATTTTTTTAACCGATTTCCGAACTCTAAATGGGTGAATTTTGGCGAATTAAACGCCTTTCTATTATTCGCTCTCGGAGTTGTGACGTCACATCAGGAAGCAATCCGCCATTTTCTCAAACACCGAGTCGAATCAGCTCTGTTATTTTCCGTTTTTTCGACTGTTTTCCGTACCTTGGAGACATCATGCCTCGTCGGTGTGTCGTCGGAGGGTGTAACAACACCAACAGGGACGGATTCAAGTTGCACCAGTGGCCCAAAGATGCGAAAATGGCAAGAAATTGGACGTTTGTTCCGCACACTTTACCGACGAAAGCTATGCTACGACAGAGATGGCAAGAATGTGTGGATATCCTGCGACAGTCAAAGCAGATGCATTTCCAACGATAAAGTCAAAGAAATCTGCCGCCAGACCCCCATTGAATCTGCCGGAGTGTGTGAGCTATTCAGGGACAAAGGACCTCGGTAGCACGGCAAGCAATGGCGGCAGTTTGCAGAGGTGGGTAGTAACGCGCTACATTTACTCCGTTACATCTACTTGAGTAACTTTTGGGATAAATTGTACTTCTAAGAGTAGTTTTAATGCAACATACTTTTACTTTTACTTGAGTATATTTATAGAGAAGAAACGCTACTTTTACTCCGCTACTTTTATCTACATTCAGCTCGCTACTCGCTACTAATTTTTATCGATCTGTTAATGCACGCTTTGTTTGTTTTGGTCTGTCAGACAGACCTTCAAAGTGCCTGCCTTACTGGTGACGTTTCACTCCGTTCCACCAATCAGATGCAGTCACTGGTGACCTTGGACCAATCAAACAGAGCCAGGTGGTCACATGACCTGACTTAAACAAGTTGAAAAACTTATTGGGGTGTTACCATTTAGTGGTCAATTGTACGGAATATGTACTGTACTGTGCAATCTACTAATAAAAGTTTCAATCAATCAATCAAAAGTGTGAAGGAAAAAAGATACTTTTTAATTTCCACCATACATCCCGTCCAAAGCCTAAAGACTGACCGCACATGAGGACGTTCCTGTCTTCACAATAAAAGTGCCGCTCCATCGCGCCTGCGCTTTCAAAACAAGAGTCTCCGAAAGCCAGCGCAAACAAGCTAGCAAGCTACGGAGTTTGACGCCAATATATTTCTTGTAAAGTGTATAAAAACGAATATGGAAGCTGGACAAATAAGATGCCAAAAACCCACCACTTTCATGTGGTATTAGACAGAAAGGAGGAACTTTTCTTCTCCTCCATTTAAAAACGTGGACGTTATCATCACTACTGTCTGATTACAATCAATGCAAGTCATCAGAATCAGGTAATACACCAACTTATATTCTTGTCTTCATGAAAGAAAGGAATCTATATGTTAAACATGCATGTATATTCATTAAAACACCTTTAACATGTAAACAAAAACAGCAAAATAAATACATATAAATAATCAACTGTATATATCAATGTATATGTATGTATGTATGTATGTATACAGGCACGTGCACACATAGGGCTCTATGGGTGCTTGAGCCCCTGCCCTTTTTTGCCTCGTCTTAAAAAGTGCCCTCTGCCTGTGTGTGTGTTTTTTTTTTTCGTTTTTTTTTTCTTTAAACAACATTAATAAATTCCTGTCAGGGATGTAAAAACAAAACAAAACAAAAAAAACAGCGGTACAAAAACTCCACATTTTCTTGTAATACCGGGTTGTTTGAGCGAATATAAATACATTTTGTGCCAAATAAATGTGTTTGCTATTATCCATATTAACGTGCAGTAATTACTACTACTGATTGTGCACTGATTTCACAGCATTTCATGGAAGCCCTGAATTTACATTGAGGAGCATATTTGGGCATGGGTGGCCTCCATCATCCAGCCCTCTACTGGCCCCTGGTCCATATTTTTGGCCCTGTATTGCGTTTCAGTTGTTTAGTCTGAGCATTAAGTGAGAAAGACCATAAGTTACAACTTGATGGTGTTTTCATCAAGTTAAGGGAATAAGGACAGATTTTCACATTGAAGTTTTTTTCCATTTGGGTATTTATTTTTGTATTTTTTTTTTTCAAAGTTCATGTTGCACTGTTCAATGTTCAATATTAAAGTGCTTATCTTTAACAATAAATAGCCTAATAATAAATCAGTGTTTTGTTGCTTTTCATGTCTTCCAAGCCTATGATAATGTGAATTAACTCATTATGACAATAATTTGTTGACACAAAATAAATGGCAATCACTTTTACCTACAAAGGACACACAGCTAAGTAGTTAGCTTCCTATTAGCAAATTAAATTTTACATTAATTTCCATATTGTGTAAAGGACCAAAAAAAAATGTCCTGCCCTTTTCTGACTTTGAGCCCCTGCCCCTCTATAATCATGTGCATGTCCCTGTATGTATATATATATATATATATATATATATATATATATATATATATATATATACACACATATATATATATATATATATATATATATATATATATACACATATATATATATATATATATATATATACACATATATATATATATATATATATATATATATATATATATATATATATATATATATATATATATATATATATATATATATATATATATGATATGTGTGTGTATGTTACTCATCAGTTACTCAGTACTTGAGTAGTTTTTTCACAACATACTTTTTACTTTTACTCAAGTAAATATTTGGGTGACTACTCCTTACTTTTACTTGAGTAATACATCTCTAAAGTAACAGTACTCTTACTTGAGTACAATTTCTGGCTACTCTACCCACCTCTGGCAGTTTGTCCCTGCAGACGAGCAAGCTAAACCCCCTGGATGTCTTGGCTCACACCGTCCCTTATGCCACCGAAGATGATCAAGAGAAGAATATCGACCCTAGCTTCCCTGGCCTGCTGACATGAGGGTATGTCTACAGAATATATTAATTGATGAAAATTGGGATGTCTGCACTCTCAAAGTGCATGTTGTTGCCAAATGTATTTCATATGCTGTAAACCTAGTTCATAGTTGTTAGTTTCCTTTAATGCCAAACAAACACATACCAATCGTTGGTTAGAAGGCGATCGCCGAATTCGTCCTCGCTTTCACCAGTGTCGTTTTCGTCAGTTTCGCTTGCATACGGTTCAAAACTAACGGTTCAAAAATAACGTTTTCTCCCGTGTCGCTGGCTGTCGTGTCGTTTTTGTCGGTTTCGCTTGCATGCGGTTCAAACCGATATGGCTCAATAGCTTCAGTTTCTTCTTCAATTTCGTTTTCGCTACCTGCCTCCACACTACAACCATCCGTTTCAATACATGCGTAATCTGTTGAATCGCTTAAGCCGCTGAAATCCGAGTCTGAATCCGAGCTAATGTCGCTATAGCTTGCTGTTCTATGCGCCATGTTTGTTTGTGTTGGCTTCACTATGTGACGTCACAGGAAAATGGACGGGTGTATATAACGATGGTTAAAATCAGGCACTTTGAAGCTTTTTTTTAGGGATATTGCGTGATGGGTAAAATTTTGAAAAAAACTTTGAAAAATATTATAGTTTTAACCATTCTGAAATTGTGATAATGTTCCCCTTTAAATTCCAAAATGCACAAAAGATGACAAATTTGATAAAAATGTTAAAAGATTACTTCTTTTTTTTTTTTAAGTAAAAATATTAATGAATCGAATTGTACTTTTTTCCTGATTTTTTTTGGTTTTCTTTCAATAATTTCTAAACTTAAAAAATTATGAAAAAAGTCAATTAAAATAACAATTTAACTCAAAAAAACCTCTCAAAATGCAATGAAAACCTGCTCATCCTCTTTTGAAATAAAAAAGGAAATTAAAATAAAAACAATAATAATAAGATACTTTTTTGACTTGTACTGTATGTACTTCTTTGCTCTTAATTGACTTACTTTTTTGCACTGCATTACAATTGTTCTTTTCTACATTAATGACTGTACTTAACAACATAATTAAGTCTTTATAATTAGCAACAAATGCCCATTAAAATGAGTTTAGTAACAGTAACATTACCTGAAAATAAATGTGTTTTTGGTTCATTAGCCTTTAACAACATGACAGTCGCCCAGGGGGCAGGGCCTGCGGCAGAAGGGGGAGGAGCTTAAAAAAGGACTTACCAAACACGAGGAGGAGCAGAGCGGGCGCACGGTGGGTTTGAGGCGTCGTCGGAAAAACTCTCCCAGATTCCTGTACTGATGCAAGTCCTCCACCGCTGCCTCCTATTGGACAGTAAATATTAGGCTTGTCTCCAAACCAAAATGTATTTCCATACTTTTCTAAATAAAGGGCACCACAAAAAAATGTCAATATTGGCTTTATTTTAACAAAACATCTTAGTGTACATGAATATATGTTTATTATTGCAAGTTTGTCCTTAAATAAAATAGTGAACATACTAGACCAGGGGTCGGCAACCCATGCATGCGGCTCTTTAGCGCCGCCCTAGTGGCTCTCTGGAGCTTTTTCAAAAATGTATGAAAAATGGAAAAAGATGAGGGGGGAAAAAAATCTATTTTTAGTGTTAATATGGTTTCTGTAGGAGGACAAACATGACAAAAAACTCCTTTTTTTTTTTAACTTTAGAAAGTTACATGGTTGAAAACGATAATGATGCCAAAAAACATAAAAAAAGATGGGAAGTCCTCAAAGGCTTATGTTGAAAGTGTAATTATTTATAGATTATATGCTATCTGTTGTTGTATTCCCTAACTTTTAGTGACCTGAACATAAGCTGGACTGTACATCCTTTTTTTGTTTTTGTTTTTAAAATGTAATTTTGTTTATAGATTATATGCAATCTGTTGTGTTCCCAAATTTTCTGTTTTTTTATTTTTTATTTATTTATTTATTTTTCTCAGTGTACATGAATGAAGGTGTGTGTTGCTGGACCCGACTTGGACATTATCTGGACTGGACCTGGTTTAAAAAAAAAAAAAAAAAAAAAAACTTTAAACGAAGCTAATTTAATTTACAACCAGGTCTGGTGAAGATAAGGTCTTTTCTTTCCTTTTTTATTTATTTATTTATTTATTTTATTTTTATTTTTTTATAGATAAGATAAATAAATATTTTCTTGGATAAAAAGGAGAGTAAACAATATAAAAATAATTACATAAGGGAGAAAAAAGAAAGAAAAAATAGTAATTAAATGAAAATGTTTTAGTGGACCAGCAGCACAAACAATCAAGTGTGCTTCAGGGACTGTGTTGTGTCCCTTGCAGAAATGTTGTCCATGTTGTGGAAACCAGAGTATTGTTGGCAGAAAGAAACAACCCCTTTTGTGTGAGTGGGTGTGTGTGAGTGTGAATAGGGGAGGGAGGGTTTTTTTTCTGGGTTGATGCACTAGTTGAAAGTGTATCGTGTGTTTTTTTTCTATGTTGATTTAATAAAAAATAAATAAATAAATAAAATAAAAATAAAAATAAAAAAAACTCCCTAATTGTTATAAAGCATACTGTTTATATTAAACATGCTTCACTGATTCGAGTATTTGGCGAGCGCCGTTTTGTCCTACTCATTTTGGCGGTCCTTGAACTCACCGTAGTTTGTTTACATGTATAACTTTCTAGGACGTGTTTTATGCCACTTCTTTTTCTGTCTCATTTCGTCCACCAAACTTTTAACGTTGTGTATGAAAGGTGAGTTTTGTTGATGTTATTGACTTGTGTGGAGTGCTAATCAGACATATTTGGTCACTGCATGACTGCAAACTAATCGATGCTAACATGCTATTTGGGCTAGCTATATGTACATATTGCATCATGCCTAATTTGTAGCTATATTTGAGGTCATTTAGTTTCCTTTAAGTCCTCTTAATTCAATTTATATCTCATGACACACTATCTGTATGTAATATGGCTTTTAATTTTTTGCGGCTCCAGACAGATTTGTTTTTGTATTTTTGGTCCTATATGGCTCTTTCAACATTTTGGGTTGCCGACCCCTGCACTAGACAACTTGTCTTTTAGTAGTAAGTAAACAAACAAAGGCTCCTAATTAGTCTGCTGACATATGCAGTAACATATTGTGTCATTTATACACCTAATATTTTGTCAACATTATGAGGGACAAACTGTAAAAAATGATTATTAATCTACTTGTTCATTTACTGTTAATATCTGCTAATGTTCTGTTTCAACATGTTCTATCTACACTTCTGTTCAAATTCAATAATCACTTATTCTTCTCTTCTTTAATACTTTACATTAGTTTTGGATGATACCACACATTTGTGTATCAATCCGATACCAAGTAGTTACAGGATCATACATTGGTCCTATTCAAAGTACTCATGTGTCCAGGGACGTATTTCCTGACTTTATAAACATAATATGAATTTTAAAAAGGAAAAAGGATTTTGTGACAATAAAAAATATCGATGTAATCATATTAGTATCGACTAGATTGTACTTGGTATCGTTACAGTAGATCCACCCATGGCATTTGTTTACATTCAGGACTGCTATTGTATCTTCCTACGGTGTGTAGTGAAGCATGTTTAGCTATTCCTCGTCCTGCAGTGACAAAGTGAGTTACTTGTAAGTAACTCACTTTATTTGTCGCCATGGAGACGAGGATTAGTGATTTAGAAGTAGCTAAAACACTGGTGGATGTTAGCCATTAGTCATGTCTTAAAGCACCGTTTCAGTGTTATAACTTCACCTTTATCTTTACTTTTTAGGCCAAAATGCGTCCATTCTCCCTTTTCTGTCTACACGCTGTGTCTGCTTGTAAGTACTCTGTGATTGTGCGCTGCCGAACATGCTCCTCTGCGCCTAAAACCAGCAATCTTAAAGTTAAAGTGCCAGTGATAGTCACACACACACACTAGGTGTGGTGAAATGTGTCCTCTGCATTTGACCCATCCCCTTGTTCACTCCCTGGGAGGTGAGGGGAGCAGTGAGCAGCAGAGGTGGCCACGCCCGGAAATCATTTTTGGGTGATTTAACCCCCAATTCCAACTCTTGATGCTGAGTGCCAAGCAGGGAGGTAATGGCTCCCATTTTTATAGTCTTTGGTATGACTTGGCCGGGGTTTGAACCCACAACCTACCCATCTCAGGGCGGACACTCTAACCACTAGGTCATGCCCATTAAAAAAAAAAAAGGGGTACTTTTCAAACAGAGTATAGTATTGTTTTTGATTAATTAGTACCGCAATACTACTATACTAGTACCGGTATACCAGGGGTGCTCACACTTTTTCTGCAGGCGAGCTACTTTTCAATTGATCAAGTCGTGGGGATCTACCTCATTCATATATATAATTTACATTTACTTATTTATGAAATATATGTTTTTGTTAACAAGTTAAAGGTGTTTAATGATAATACAGGCATGTTTAACACATATAGTTAATATTGTTAATAAATTAAAGGTGTTTAATGATAATACAGGCATGTTTAACACATATAGTTAATATTGTTAATAAATTAAAGGTGTTTAATGATAATGCAATCATGTTTAACACATAGTTAATATTGTTAATAAATTAAAGGTGTTTAATGATAATACAAGAATGTTTAATACATATAGTTAATATTGTTAACAAGTTAAAGGTGTTTAAAGATAATGCAAGCATGTTTAATACATATAGTTAATATTGTTAACAAGTTAAAGGTGTTTAATGATAATGCAAGCATGTTTAACACATATAGTTAATATTGTTAATACATTAAAGGTGTTTAATGATAATACAAGAATGTTTAATACATATAGTTAATATTGTTAACAAGTTAAAGGTGTTTAAAGATAATGCAAGCATGTTTAATACATATAGTTAATATTGTTAACAAGTTAAAGGTGTTTAATGATAATACAAGCATGTTTAATACATATAGTTAATATTATTAATAAGTTAAAGGTGTTTAAAGATAATACAAGCATGTTTAACACATATAGTTAATATTGTTAATAAGTTAAAGGTGTTTAAAGATAATGCAAGCATGTTTAACACATATAGTTAATATTGTTAACAAGTTAAGGTGTTTAAAGATAATACAGGCATGTTTAACACATATAGATTCCTTTCTTTCATGAAGACAAGAATATAAGTTGCCTGATTCTGATGACTTGCATTGATTGGAATCAGACAGTAGTGCTGATAATGTCCGCATTTTCGAATGGAGGAGAAAAAAAGTCCTCCTTTCTGTCCAATACCACATGAAAATGGTTGGTTTTTGACATCTTATTTGTCCAGCTTCCGTACTCCTTTGTATACACTTTACAAGAAATACATTGTCAGCAAACTCCGTAGCTTGCTAGCTTGTGCACGCCAGCTTTTTGAGACTCTTATTTTGTTAGCGCAACTGTGCAACTGTGCAGTCGGTCTTTGGAGTTTTGACGACAGGTACGGCGCCAGAGTCTGTTGAAATAAAAAGTGTTTCTCGCCAACCAGTCGGTAATTTTAATGAGCTGGCAGCAGCCAGCGTCATCTCAGAAGACCCTCGGGTGCCGTGAATGTCAATCAAGTGACGAAAGTGACGTCATAGTGAAGATTTATGATCGCTCATTTTTAGGACTATTTTTTTAATGCCTGGCTGGTGATCGACTGACACACCCTCCGAGATCGACCGGTAGCTCGCGATCGACGTAATGAGCACCCCTGCGGTATACCATACAACCCAAGTACATACATATATACATAAATATTCTTATTTTTTTACTTCCATCCATCCATTTTCTACCGCTTGTCCCTTTTGGAGTCGCGGGGGGTGCTGGAGCCTATCTCAGCTGCATTGGGGCGGAAGGCGAGGTACACCCTGGACAAGTCGCCACCTCATCGCAGGGCCAACACAGATAGACAGACAACATTCATAATAATACATATTCCTAATATATACCTTTATATATATATATATATAACAACATTTATATGGGTATTTAGAAAATATTCATATTATATCAGTAGTGGTATTGGTATAATGATTGACAGGTGAAGTAGTAGGTGGTATAAAGTACATTTAAAAGTGAGAAGAAGGAAACAGGAAGTGATTGAGTGAGGTGATTTCACAATAAAAGAAGCAAATATCTTTCTTCAATCAAATGTTGATCAAAAATGTAAATCCTTCCTCTATGCCAGTGTTTTTCAACCTTTTTTGAGCCAAGGCACATTTTTTGCGTTGAAAAAATCCGGAGGAACACCACCAGCAGAAATCATAAACTCAGTTGACAGTAAAAAGTCGTTGTCACAATTGTTGGATACGACTTTAAAGCATAACCAAGCATGCATCACTATAGCTCTTGTCTCAAAGTAGGTGTACTGTCACCACCTGTCACATCACACACTGACTTATTTGGACTTTTTTGCTGTTTTCCTGTGTGTAGTGTTTTACTTCTTGTCTTGCGCTCCTATTTTGGTGGCTTTTTCTCTTATTTTGGTATTTTCCTGTAGCAGTTTCATGTCTTCCTTTGAGCGATATTTCCCGCATCTACTTTGTTTTAGCAATCAAGAATATTTCAGTTGTTTTTAATCCTTCTTTGTGGAGACATTGTTGACAGTCATGTCATGTTCGGATGTACATTGTGGACGCCGTCTTTGCTCCACAGTAAGTCTTTGCTGTCGTCCAGCATTCTGTTTTTGTTTACTTTGTAGCCAAGAATATTTCAGTTGTTTTAATTCCTTCTTTGTGGGGACATTGTTGATAGTCATGTCATGTTCGGATGTACATTGTGGACGCCGTCTTTGCTCCGCAGTAAGTCTTTGCTGTCGTCCAGCATTCTGTTTTTGTTTACTTTGTAGCCAGTTCAGTTTTACTTTCGTTCTGCATAGCCTTCCCTAAGCTTCAATGCCTTTTTTTTAGCGGCACTCACCTTTTGTTTATTTTTGGTTTAAGCATAAGACACCTTTTTACCTGCCTTTACAAAGCAATTAGCTACCGGCTGCCACCTACTGATATGGAAGAGTATTACACGGTTACTCTGAGCTCTGGACAGCACCGACACTCAACAACAACACATCATTTGCAGACTATAATAACTGGTTTGCAAATATGTGTAATTAGATAATCTCCCATGGCACACCAGACTGTATCTCACGGCACACTAGTGTGCCGCGGCACAGTGGTTGAAAAACACTGCTCTTTGCTGTGCGTGTTTACCTGCATGTTCACCCCAAACGTCCAGATGTAGAGCGAGTAGACGGGTTTGCGCAGCCACGTTGGAAGCTCCACCCCATTCACTCGACCCCACGCCCGAGACAAGAGACGCGTGGGGAAGGAGCGGTAGAGCGCCACCTGTGGAGATGACACAAAACTGCAGCATCACAAAAGTGGACGGTGGCGACGGGGAGCGGTCAGGGAGGGACTTGTGGTTATCGTCCAATCGGAGTGGAGCTCTCTCACCCTCTTGGCCAGCGGCTGTAGCGCGCTGGCAGACAGGAAGTACCAGATGAACGCGATTGGCCAGCGACGCCAGGAGGCGGAGCCGCGCAGTCCCGCTCTGAGCACGCTCAGACGCTGAAGAGCCAAGTGTGGCAGCTGCAGTCTGATCGAAGCATTTGATGAAGAGGAGGAGGAGGGCATGGCAATCTAACAGTTAGCATGTGTCAGGTACCACTAGGGATGATGTTTGATAAGAAATGATCGAGTTCGAGCCCATTATCAAATCCTCTTATCGACCCGATTCCTTATCGATTCTCTTATCGAATCCAGATAGGTTGTTGTATATGGGAAAAAAACACAATATTTGGTTTAACAAAAGCTCACTTTTATTTTATAAGAAAAAAATTAAATTACCGGTAAATAAATAAATAAATAAATATTGACTGTTACCCCCCTAAAAAAAAAATAAAAAAAATATTGACTGTTGTTACCCAAAGTATATTAAGTGGGATTTTTCAGAAAAACAAATATATACAGTAACACAAAAACAACCTGTCTCTGTGATCACTATAGGTGTATAAATAATAATATAGTGATAAATAAAATCAGTCCCTTGGGCACAAAACTGAAAGTAATACAGCTCTCCAAAAAGTGCACTTCTACTGCTATTGGAACATACTAACTACACACACAGGCAGACAGCTAACAAACAATCCAAGACGTCTAATAAAGTTCCAAAGCTTTGGAAATATTGACTGTTACCCCCCTAAAAAAAAAAAAAAAAAAAAAAAAAAAATATTGACTGTTGTTACCCAAAGTATATTAAGTGGGATTTTTCAGAAAAACAAATATATACAGTAACACAAAAACAACCTGTCTCCGTCATCACTATAGGTGTATAAATAATAATATAGTGTTAAATAAAATCAGTCCCTTGGGCACAAAAGTGAAAATAATACAGCTCTCCAAAAAGTGCACTTCTACTGCTATTGGAACATACTAACTACACACACAGGCAACAAACAATAGTAACAAACAATCCAAGACGTCTAATAAAGTTCCAAAGCAGATTAATCCATTTAGGCTCTTTATTGTTGTTGATCTTGCTTTGTCTTTTCCTATCTTTACTTTTGTCTTGCACTGGACTGTTATTTGTTTGTTTTTTTAAACTGAAATACACACAATGACAAATGTATAAGCTATGTGATTCAATTAACATACTGAAATGTAATACACAATATGTAAATATTAGCTTCACACAAATATACAGTACTATCATCAAACAAATACTTCTGAGTGTTGAAACTATTTCGATGGTGGAAATACACGACTGGCAGCCATTTTAAGTCCTCAAAACATCCATTGCACAAAAATCGTTTTTCAATAAACATCTTAGTATCAAACTGAACCACTTTCCACTTTAATACTGAGTTACATAAACAAGTTAAACCGTTTACTTACAGACTTATCATTTCCAAGGCTTGTAAGAGCTAACACAACTTGTCTACTTCTCAATTGTCTCATCAACTGAACAGACGTCGCCAACCCGGAAGTGCCCAAACTAATGACGCGTAGTATTTTCCTATCGCCACAAGGTGTCAGTAAGAGTAAATGGGCATAACATTGCCAACCCACAGGGCATTTCCTGTGGGAAGGGATTTGTTCCCAAGGATTCCAATAAAGAACCAACTGGCCTCGATAACGGGAACCGGTTCTCAAAAAGGGATTTGAGTCCATGGAATGGGTTCTTTTCTTATCGAACAACCGGGAGAACCGGGTTTGAACATCATCCCTAGGTACCACGTTACACCACTTTGAGGTGCACGGTCGCAAAATTGGCTGTCAAAGTCAACTGTTAGCATGTGTCAAGTAATTATATGACTCTGTGGTGTATACCTTTAACATTTGCTTTAAAAAGCTGATAACAGCATGCTAACATTCACATGCTACCATGAGAAAAGTTAGTTAACGAGTAGTTGAGCAGAAATGGCCATTATCTACGATTTTTAGGGTAATATGTTAGAAAATAGCAAAAACGCTAGTAAAGACAACATTAACTTGCTACTGTGCTACCACAAGAGGGCGATACTGGCGATATTTGTCATCAGCCCAGGCCTGTGGAGTGATACTTCATGGCTCTGTGTGTGTGTCATTTTAAGAAAACAATCTTGCAAACGATGAACGTGAAGCAATAAGGTAATTTCCTGTTTACCATTTGGCTCGTTGACCAGAGCTACGAGTTACCTCATCCTTTCTGCACAGCTATTCGTTAAAAAAAATATATATATATATATTTTCTAACTATTAATCCTATTTGCAGGTCGAATGTAACAACTTGTATGATCCGACAAACGGCGGATGACCATTATGAAACACCAACGCGGTAACAGTGCAGTGTCAATACAGGTAGTGAGTGTGCCATACACTCACTGAGGCCTCATTGACTACGTGGCATGGAGTCGATGAGTTTCTGGCACTGCTCAGGTGTTATGAGAGCCCAGGTTGCTCTGATAGTGGCCTTCAACTCTTCTGCGTTTTTGGGTCTGGCATTCTGCATCTTCCTTTTCACAATACCCCACAGATTTTCTATGGGGCTAAGGTCAGGGGAGTTGGCGGGCCAATTTAGAACAGAAATACCATGGTCCGTAAACCAGGCACGGGTAGATTTTGCGCTGTGTGCAGGCGCCAAGTCCTGTTGGAACTTGGCAAAAAATGATAGTGTGAATGTCCAAGGTGAGTGGAATATGTTGAAGGTGGAATGGTTGAAATGTGTTGAAAAATGTGGAAGGAGTAGTCGCCAGAAAAAAGGGTGGAAATAGGGCTTTGGAGAACCAGGAATCCGGGAAGATCATGGAATTTTTTTGAACTTGGAAAAGGGTACTTTGAATTTCCAGGATGGTGGAATGGTTTGAATCGGGTGGAAATTTGGTGCAAATTAATTTTGAATGGGGAAAAATGTCCTGGAAAACCTGGAATTCCGGGAAATCTGGGAGTTTAAGCAGTGATGGCCAGACTTATGGGTTACTTTGGTGAAGTTTGGTGTATTTAGCCAAATTATTAGCAATATTTATATTATTCATTTTTGTTTGTAAAGAAATGTGATTTTTTTCTTTTTTTGCCTAAAATGTCCTGGAAATTGCTAATAAATGAAATTGGTTAAAATACAATAGAAATGCTTTATTTAATAAAATCTAAACTGGATGATACATTGATTATTGACATTGCACAAGTCCCTAGAACGTAATGTTTTATGACATGGGTTATTTTTAGTCTTTAAAAATGACAATTATGTGTAGTATTATGACATGGATTATTGTTAGTCTTTAAAAATGACTATTATGTGTAGTTTTATGACATGGATTATTAGTTTTTAAAAATGACAATTGTGTAGTTTTATGACATGGGTTATTTTTAGTCTTTAAAAATGACAATTATGTGTAGTTTTATGACATGGATTATTATTAGTTTTTAAAAATGACTAGTGTAGTTTTATGACATGGATTATTAGTTTTTAAAGATGACAATTGTGTAGTTTTATGACGGATTATTTTTAGTCTTTAAAAATTACTATTATGTGTAGTTTTATGACATGGGTTATTTTTAGTCTTTAAAAATGACAATTATGTGTAGTTTTATGACATGGATTATTATTAGTTTTTAAAAATGACTAGTGTAGTTTTATGACATGGATTATTAGTTTTTAAAGATGACAATTGTGTAGTTTTATGACATGGATTATTTTTAGTCTTTAAAAATGACAATTATGTGTAGTTTTATGACATGGATTATTATTAGTTTTTAAAAATGACTAGTGTAGTTTTATGACATGGATTATTAGTTTTTAAAAATGACAATTGTGTAGTTTTATGACATGGGTTATTTTTAGTCTTTAAAAATGACAATTATGTGTAGTTTTATGACATGGATTATTATTAGTTTTTAAAAATGACTAGTGTAGTTTTATGACATGGATTATTAGTTTTTAAAGATGACAATTGTGTAGTTTTATGACATGGATTATTTTTAGTCTTTAAAAATTACTTGTGTAGTTTAATGACATGGATTATTTTTAGTCTTTAAAAATTACTATTATGTGTAGTTTTATGACATGGATTATTATTAGTTTTTAAAAATGACTAGTGTAGTTTTATGACATGGATTATTAGTTTTTAAAGATGACAATTGTGTAGTTTTATGACATGGATTATTTTTAGTCTTTAAAAATGACAATTATGTGTAGTTTTATGACATGGATTATTATTAGTTTTTAAAAATGACTAGTGTAGTTTTATGACATGGATTATTAGTTTTTAAAAATGACAATTGTGTAGTTTTATGACATGGGTTATTTTTAGTCTTTAAAAATGACAATTATGTGTAGTTTTATGACATGGATTATTATTAGTTTTTAAAAATGACTAGTGTAGTTTTATGACATGGATTATTAGTTTTTAAAGATGACAATTGTGTAGTTTTATGACATGGATTATTTTTAGTCTTTAAAAATTACTATTATGTGTAGTTTTATGACATGGATTATTTTTGGTCTTTAAAAATTACTATTATGTGTAGTTTTATGACATGGATTATTATTAGTTTTTAAAAATGACTAGTGTAGTTTTATGACATGGATTATTAGTTTTTAAAGATGACAATTGTGTAGTTTTATGACATGGATTATTTTTAGTCTTTAAAAATGACAATTATGTGTAGTTTTATGACATGGATTATTATTAGTTTTTAAAAATGACTAGTGTAGTTTTATGACATGGATTATTAGTTTTTAAAAATGACAATTGTGTAGTTTTATGACATGGGTTATTTTTAGTCTTTAAAAATGACAATTATGTGTAGTTTTATGACATGGATTATTATTAGTTTTTAAAAATGACTAGTGTAGTTTTATGACATGGATTATTAGTTTTTAAAGATGACAATTGTGTAGTTTTATGACATGGATTATTTTTAGTCTTTAAAAATTACTATTATGTGTAGTTTTATGACATGGATTATTTTTGGTCTTTAAAAATTACTATTATGTGTAGTTTTATGACATGGATTATTTTTAGTCTTTAAAAATGACTAGTTTTATGACATGGATTATGTTTAGTCTTTAAAAATGACAATTACGTGTGGTTTTATGGCATGGATTATTCCTGATGATTATTCCTGTTCAGGAATCATCCTTTCTGCACAGCTATTCGTTAAAAAAAATAAAATAAAAAAATATATATATATATATATATTTTCTAACTATTAATCCTATTTGCAGGTCGAATGTAACAACTTGTATGATCCGACAAACGGCGGATGACCATTATGAAACACCAACGCGGTAACAGTGCAGTGTCAATACAGGTAGTGAGTGTGCCATACACTCACTGAGGCGTCATTGACTACTTAGTCATTGTAAAAAGGAACTTTACTGCCAGACAGAATCAGTCACTCGCCATTCATGCTTAAATCATCACCCTGCCGTTCTAAAGCCAACACTGAGCTGGCGTGTGTGTGTGTGTGTGTGTGTGTGTGTGTGTGTGTGTGTGTGTGTGTGTGTGCTAAGTGGGTAGCAGGTTAGTAGAGGATCAAGTGGAATTAGATGCTAAGATGTTGTAGAATCGCTGACACGTACACGGTTAGTGTGCATTTATTTGTTATCGTTTTTGTCATTTATTATGATTTAGCTCCGTCCCTCACCTCAATCTTGCAGCTGCTCTCCTCACCCTTCCTCCTCCTCCTCCTCCTCCTCCTCCCCCATCTCCCCGTCGCCTCACCCGCCGCAGCAGGTCACGCCGGCGACATTTTCCGTGGCGGGCCCCACAGGACGTCCTGCTAACCATTGTCCAAAACCCCACAGGACCGGGCGACACTTTCGAGTGACTAAACCCTACACGGCCCACCCACTTTCAGCCTCCCCTAGACTCCGCCTCCTGGTGAGAGGGGCGTGACCAACATGGCCTTACCTCTGTGGGAGTGGCCAGAGCGCCATCCTCCTGGTTTTTCCTCTTGTAATGCTGGTAACCAAGGTAACCGCCGCCTGTGGCCACCAGGACAGGGAGGGGCCGGGGCCGGATAAGGAAGCCACGACCTGGCGGGGGGGAGAGAGCGGACTGGCTACCGAGTGTGTGACATTGTTGATCAAATCAAGGAGACAAAAACTTACTGGTGTTTAGGAAGCGTCGCTGGCAGAAAGTCACGGGGCCAAATCTGAAACAAACTTTAGCTTTAGATAAACCTTACAATACACAGTACAGGCCAAACGTTGGCTGTCTTTGATCCTACCAATCAAAAGGCTTGTAAAACTCCACTGTGTAGGATGGGAAGCGACATGAAGGTGTCGGTTTCTTTCTTCTATTGCAATCCACAGGACGATTTTGTCTTGACCCGAGATCGACAAAGCGGAGAGGAAGCAGGGCCTGACTCCCCTCCAGGCACCTTTTCTTTGAACTGTTTTGTGACCAAAGGCAGCGGCTGTTTACGACCCCCCTTCCTTTAGAAACAGCTGTTGCCATGTAGTCAGGGAAAGTCCAAATAAAAGAGGAGGCGTACAATCTTTCGTCAGAGCGTGGTGGGACTGCACGAAGAGTACGCTTCTCCTCAATTGAGCCAAATTGAATTCTGTCTCTGTCATGTCTGTGTAATCATGTTTTGTTTTGTTTAGTTACTGGACTCTTTAGTTTCTGGCTTTTCACTCCCTTGTCTTGTTTCCATGGTTACCCATTAGTTTCACCTGTTCCACGTTTGGACTCATTGTGCACTCTTGTTTGTCACCATAGCAACCCATTAGTTTTCACCTGCCCTCACGACTCACGCACCTGTCTTTAATCATGTCACTATTATTTAAACCCATTGTTGCCAGGAAGTCTCCCTGGCGACATCATACCCCTGACTCTCTGCTTCACACTTTGTTTACCTCTGCGCTAGTGATGGGTTGATGAGGCGTCATGAAGCGTTTCGACACATTGCAAAACTGTATTGATACTGTGTCGATACTGTGTCACTAAATACTGACACCTGCTGGACATTAAAAATCCCTACAGGCAACCTATGGACCGACTCAACTGACACTGATTTTATGCCCTAGTACAGGGGTCACCAACCTTTTTGAAACCAAAAACTACTTCTTGGGTACTGATTAATGCGAAGGGCTACCAGTTTGATACACACTTAAATAAATAAATATATTGTCATTTGTAAGTTACACGTAAGTGTGATTTAAACAAGAATAGCTAAATAAATACATTTGTGTATATAAAAAAAATGGGTATTTCTGTCTGTCATTCCGTCGTACATTTTTTTTTTCCTTTTACGGAAGGTTTTTTGTAGAGAATAAATGATGAAAAAAAACACTTAATTGAACGGTTTAAAAGAGGAGAAAACACAAAAAAAATTAAAATATTTTGAAACATAGTTTATCTCTTTAAAATTCAAAATTCAACCGACAAAAAAAAAGAGAAAAACTAGCTAATTTGAATCTTTTTGAAAAAATTAAAAAAAGAATTTATGGAACATCATTAGTAATTTTTTTCTGATTAAGATACATTTTAGAATTTTGATGACATGTTTTAAATTGGTTAAAATCCTATCTGCACTTTGTTAGAATATTTAACAAATTGGACCAAGCTATATTTCTAACAAAGACAAATCAGTATTTCTTCTAGATTTTCCAGAACAAAAATTTTAAAAGAAATTCAAAATACTTTGAAGTAAGATTTAAATTTGATTCTACAGATTTTCTAGATTTGCCAGAATAATCTTTTTGAATTTTAATCATAGTAAGTTTGAAGAAATATTTCACAAATATTCTTCGTCGAAAAAACAGAAGCTAAAATATTTATTATTCTTTACAATAAAAAATAAATAAATTTACTTGAACATTGATTTAAATTGTCAGGAAAGAAGAGGAAGAAATTTAAAAGGTAAAAAGGTATATTTGTTTAAAAATCCTAAAATCATTTTTAAGGTTGTATTTTTTCTCTAAAATTGTATTTCTAAAAGTAATAAGAAGCAAATTAAAAAATAAATGAATTTATTTAAACAAGTGAAGACCCATCCATCCATCCATCCATCCATTTTCTACCGCTTATTCCAAGTGAAGACCAAGTCTTTAAAATATTTTCTTGGATTTTCAAATTCTATTTGAGTTTTGTCTCTTTTAGAATTAAAAATGTCGAGCAAAGCGAGACCAGCTTGCTAGTAAATAAATACAATTTAAAAAATAGAGGCAGCTCACTGGTAAGTGCTGCTCTTTGAGCTATTTTTAGAACAGGCCAGCGGGCGACTGATCTGGTCCTTACGGGCTACCTGGTGACCGCGGGCACCGCGTTGGTGACCCCTGCCCTAGTATATACAATAATATAAACCAAGTCATTGTATTTCATTTAGGATTATTTCATATCTTCATTTAAATAAAAATATATTTGTATCTTTTTTAGATACAGTCAATAAATAATGTGAACATGTATCATAACATGGAAATCTAAGAGAACGTGTTGTGGATGATTGTGGACTGGGAATTTTTTTTATTTTATTTTTTTTACACATTTTTATAAAAAAATAAATAAAAAAAAGTTTTTCCGACGTATTACATTTTAGACGATTTCTCTTCTTAGTTATTATTTCTCCGGCTGGAGAAAAGAGCCGCTCACAGGGCACAGAGGAGGCGTCAGTGCGACACAGTTCGCGTATCGGTCACGTGACCAAAACAGCTCATGATCGGTCACGTGACTTTCTAAAAGCGGTACGCGCACCGACACAGGGTTTTGCTCTATGAGCTCGACGCATGCGCCGATGCATCGGTGTTGCCGACCCATCACTACTTTTTGTATTTTTTTGAGTTAGAATTAAAATGTATTCACCTTCACGCCATGTCTGGTCCAAATCATTTGCACCACGGGAGAACAAACCTAGCCATAGTCCCAGTCCTGACAGTCTCTGTTTAATTCCTTGCTTCTTGTCTTGTTTAATAGATGTCATCAGTGTTTGAACCGGACATTTACATTGTAGATTGTCACATCAAAACTATGAATGAACACATGTGGAGTTGTGTAACAAAAAGGTGAAATAACTGAAAACATGTTTTATATTCTAGTTTCTTCAAAATAGCCACCCTTTGCTCTGACTAATGCTTTGCACATTCTTGGCATTCTCTCCATGAGCTTCAAGAGGTATGGGGCGGCATAGCTCGGTTGGTAGAGTGGCCGTGCCAGCAACTTGAGGGTTCCAGGTTCGGTCCCAACTTTTGCCATCCCAGTCACTGCCGTTGTGTCCTTGGGCAAGACACTTTACACACCCGCTCCCAGTGCCACCCACACTGGTTTAAATGTAACTTAGATATTGGGTTTCACTATGTAAAAGCGCTTTGAGTCACTAGAGAAAAGCGCTATATAAATATAATTCACTTCACTTCACCTGAGAGGGTTTTTACTTCACAGGTGTCATAGTTTTGATGCCTTCAGTGACAATCTACAACGTAAATTGTCATGAAAATAAAAGAAAACGCATTGAAATGAGAAGGTGTGTCCAAACTTTTGGCCTATACTGTATTTTTTTGCTTCGTTTACCGCCCAAAGTAAAAAAGAAACTCACTTTAGGACCATAGACAACAAGTATCCATCATCTGAAAATGTTTTTTGAGTCGTGGATTTCACATCAGCACATTTTTTCACATTAAAAACATTAATTTACTGTAATGAAAATGATATGGAAAAAATAAAAATAGGTAACAAAAAAAAGATATTTGAACTTTTAGGGCAGAGGTGCCCACCCTTTTCAGTGGGCGAGCGACTTTTGTACACACACACATACATTACATGTATATATATATATATATATATATATATATATATATATATATATATATATATATATTTAGATACATAAATTAATAGTAATAATAATAATTATATATATATATATATATATACATACATACATATCTACTATAAAAATGGGAGCCATTACCTCCCTGCTTGGCACTCAACATCAAGGGTTGGAATTGGGGGCTAAATCACCAAAAATGAATCCCGGGCGCGGTCACCGCCGCTGCTCACTGCTCCCCTCACTTCCCAGGGGGTGATCAAGGGTGATGGGTCAAACGCAGAGAATAATTTCGCCACACCTAGTGTGTGTATGACAATCATAGGTACTTTAACTTATATATTATATATGTACTCATTTATTTATGAAAGCAAGGTTTTTTGTTAACAAGTTAAAGGTGTTTAATGATAATACATGCATGTTTAACACACATAGATTCCTTTCTTTCATGAAGACAAGAATATAAGTTGGTGTATGACCCGATTCTGATGACTTGCATTGATTGGAATCAGACAGTAGTGATGATAACGTCCACATTTTCAAATGGAGGAGAGAAAAAGTCCTCCTTTCTGTGCGATACCACAGATGGTTTTTGGCATCTTAGTAGTCCAGCTTTCATATTCGTTTGTATACACTTTACAAGAAATACATTGACGGAAAACTCAAGTGTCTTGCTAGCTTGTGTGCGCCAGCTTTATGAGACTCTTATTTTGTTAGCCCAGGCAGGATGGAGCAGCGCTTTTATTGTGAAGACAAGAACTGTGCGGTCGGTCTTTAGGCTTTTGACAGCAGGTTTGGTGCGAAAGTCTGTTTTAAGTATTTAAGTTTTTAAAGTTTTAAAGTATTTAGGCATTAACATTTTCTCACATTTCTCTCGTTTAAACACTCTCAAAGTTCAAACCTTTATGGATTTAAAAAAACAAGTTTCTCCTCATGAGCATACTTGCCAACCTTGATACCTCCAAATTCGGGAGATTTTGGGGTGGGGGTTAAGGAGTATATTTATAGCTAGAATTCACTGAAAGTCAAGTATGTCTTATATATATATATATATATATATATATATATATATATATATATATACATACATATAAAATAAATTCTTGACTTTTGGGTGAATTCTAGCTATCATATATATATATATATATATATATATATATATATATATATATATATATGATAGCTAGAATTCACCCAAAGTCAAGAATTTATTTTATATGTATGTATGTATATATATATATATATATATATATATATATATATATATATATATATATACATACATACATATAAAATAAATTCTTGACTTTGCGTGAATTCTAGCTATCATATATATATATATATATATATATATATATATATATATATATATATATATATATATATATATATATATATATATACCGTATATGTATTTTATTATATATATATATATATATATATATATATATATATATATATATATATATACACATATAAATAAAAGAAATACTTGAATTTCAGTGTTCATTTATTCACACATATATACACATAACACTCCTCTCTACTCATTGTTGTATTTGAAAGTGTAATGCTTTGCAGCCAGTAGCACAGCCTTTGAAGGAGCATAGGTATGGGCAGTGTAATATTCTGGGTTGGAGTCAATAACCAGGCGAGGTGACGAAATTACGTCTCTTTACTTCATACTTCAGAACCGACTCCCACACTTGCCGTCAGGGTGCGCAATACAACGTAAATCATTGGCCAACCAAAAAGTAACCACAGAACACTACGGTATAGTGTTCTGTGGTTACTTTTTGGTTGGCCAAGCGGACGTGACGACAGGCTGTCCTCACTCAGGTCCGCACGAACCTGGAGGGGGCGTGCCTTCAATCGGCTGGAAATCGGGAGAAATTCGGGAGTCTCCCGGAATATTCGGGAGGGTTGGCAAGTATGTTCATGAGCAAAATTGAACTCTGTCTCTGCCTGATTCCTTGCTTCTTGTCTTGTTTAATAGATAGTACCTGACATCTTCTTGCTCCTTTGAGCCAGATTTGAACCAGCGACCTAAGGATGTAAGGATGTTCGGTGTTTGAACCTGACAGCTGGTCTACAACCTAGTGTGCTAATAAACAAAGTAGAATACATTTAGATTATTCATATATTATATATAATATATTATTTATTATTATTATTATTGTCTATTGTGAGCGAACTGTGGTGCTGAATTTCCCCCAGGGATCAATAAAGTACTTTTTATTCTATTATATTCTAATATGGTTGCTACCATATTTTGCTCTTTAATGTGTAATGCCATGTTTGGGTGTAAAAAGTGATCCAACAATGTCACTAGAGTTTGAATTGTGTGAAGAAATGTATGTAGTCAGGATGAATAACAACCAACACGTCAGTCTAGAACATTCCTCGTCAATCATTAACGCCGCTGCTTCTATTACGTCAGATGAGCTCATAAAACGCGGCAGAAAACGTCAACAGTCGATGTAGCCGCCGACTTTCAGGTCATTTCGCACATTTTAAGTCAACATTTTATTTCAATAATCCAAATACCTGACGCCGCTTCTCCTGCACACCGTCAGCAAGGGTGCCGCCATCTTCTGTGTACGGAAGTGACGTAGGATGACGTAAGGCTTGCTTAAAACCTTTTTTTTTTTTAACTAAATACGCACAAATGAGACAAAAACAACATGATATATAGGTATGTACTAGTAATGGGTTGATGAGGCGTCATGAAGCGTTTTGATACATTGCAAAACTGTATTGATAATGTGTCACTAAATAGTGACATCTGCTGGACATTAAAGATCCCTACAGGCAACCTATGAACCTACTCCAGGGGTCGGCAACCCAAAATGTTGAAAGAGCCATATTGGACCAAAAATACGAAAACAAATCTGTCTGGAGTCGCAAAAAATTAAAAGCCATATTACATACAGATAGTGTGTCATGGAATTAAGAGGACTTAAAGGAAACTAAATGAGCTCAAATATAGCTACAAATGAGGCATAATGATGCAATATGTACATATATCCATCCATCCATCTTCTTCCGCTTATCCGAGGTCGGGTCGCGGGGGCAGCAGCCTAAGCAGGGAAGCCCAGACTTCCCTCTCCCCAGCCACTTCGTCCAGCTCTTCCTGTGGGACCCCGAGGCGTTCCCAGGCCAGCCGGGAGACATAGTCTTCCCAACGTGTCCTGGGTCTTCCCCGCGGCCTCCTACCGGTCGGACGTGCCCTAAACACCTCCCTAGGGAGGCGTTCAGGTGGCATCCTGACCAGATGCCCGAACCACCTCATCTGACTCCTCTCGATGTGGAGGAGCAGCGGCTTTACTTTGAGCTCCTCCCGGATGGCAGAACTTCCATTTCTATTGTATTATAATTATCACTAATAAAGAATTATTGTTTAATTTTCTGTTTTGAGTGTCAGTCCTGACAATATAGCACAAAAACAGACGTAAATACCACTGCATTCCATTTCTATTGTATTATAATTATCACTAATAAAGAATTATTGTTGAATTTTCTGTTTGAGTGTTAGTCTTGACAATATAGCACAAAAACAGACGAAAATAGCATGTTCCTAAACAGTTCCCTAAACGTTCTTGCCAAACGTTCATGGCTAACGTTCTGCTAACCAAGCAAGAACTCCACAACCTCACGTTCTTTGAACGTTACAAACTAACGTTCCCATAACAATGCCACTACGTTCTCCTAACGTTCACATAACGTTCACGTGTTACCTGGGATGCAGTGACCAAATATGTCTGATTAGCACTCCACACAAGTCAATAACATCAACAAAACTCACCCTTCATGCACAACCTTAAAGGTTTGGTGGACAAAATGAGACAGAAAAAGAAGTGGCATAAAACACATCCTAGAAAGACGGAGAAAGTTATACATGTAAACAAACTACGGTGAGTTCAAGGACCGCCAAAATTTGTAGGACAAAACGGCGCTCGCCAAATACTCGAATCAGTGAAGCATGTTTAATATAAACAGTGTGCTTTGTAACAATTAGGGAGGTTTGTGTCATGTTTGTCCTCCTACAGAAACCATATTAAAACAAAAATAGATTTTTTTTCCCCTCATCTTTTTCTATTTTTCATGGTTCTCTCCTCTGCTCCCCCCTATCCCTTGTGGAGGGGGAGACACTCAGGTCCGGTGGCCATGGATGGGGTGCTGGCTGTCCGGGGTCGGGACCCGGGGTGGACCGCTCGCCTGTATATCGGTTGGGAACATCTCTGCGCTGCTGACCCGTCTCCACTCGGGATGGTTTCCTGCTGACCCCACTGTGGACTGGACTCTTACTGTTATGCTGGATCCACTATGGACTGTACTCTCACAATATTATGTTAGACCCACTCGACATCCATTGCATTCGGTCTCCCTAGGGGGGGGGGGGGGGGGGGGGGGGGGGGGGGGGGGTGTTACCCACACATGCGGTCCTCTCCAAGGTTTCTCATAGTCATTCACATCGACGTCCCACTGGGGTGAGTTTTTCCTTGCCCTTATGTGGGCTTTGTACCGAGGATGTCGTTGTGGCTTGTGCAGCCCTTTGAGACACTTGTGATTTAGGGCTATATAAATAAACACTGATTGATTGATTGATTGATTGATTGATGCAATGTTTGAAAAAGCTCCAGAGAGCCACTAGGGCGGCGCTAAAGAGCCGCATGCGGCTCTAGAGCCGCGGGTTGCCGACCCCTGACCTACTCAACTGACACTGATTTTATGACCTAATATATACAATAATATAAACCAAGTCATTGTATTTCATTTAGGATTATTTCATATCTTCATTTAAATAAAAATATATTTGTATCTTTTTTAGATACAGTCAATAAATAATGTATCATAACATCATACTTGCCAACCTTGAGACCTCCGATTTCGGGAGGTGGGGGGGTGTAGGGTGGGGGGCGTGGTCAGGGGTGGGGTGGGGCGTGGTTGGGGGCGTGGTTAAGAGTATATTGACAGCTAGAATTCACCAAGTCAAGTATTTCATACATATATATATATATATATATATATATAAAATCTACATCCTGAAAATATGCAAACAAAACTCTGGATAATTGATACTTCAAACTTGCATAAATAAATATTAAGGAATATAACATAACTTGGCTTCTGAGAGCTTCAAAATGTAATGAATAAAATGCTAAAGTTGTTGATAAACAAGCAATTATTTTAATAATTAAATATGGTCATTTTAAATGAATTATTATGATCATTTAAAATTAATTATTTCAAATATGTTTATTTTAATTATATGGCTGGATGTAATAAGGAGTCAGAAAAAATACAAAAAAAAAAATACAATTCATTTTGATGTTTTTAGCAAAATATAATAAAAATGTATTTTTTTTTTTTATTAATAAATATATTTATTTTTAGGTAAAATAAACATAATAATACAATTTGTCTCTAGTCTGGATGATTTAGTTCTTGTCACCCTGTTGTCCTCCCGTCCTGAAAAAAGGCTGTCCTCACTCAGGTCCGCATGGAGCTGGAGGGGGCGTGGCCTCCAGCTCCGGCTGAAAATCGGGAGATTTTCGGGAGAATATTTGTCCTGGGAGGTTTTCGGGAGAGGCGCTGAATTTCGGGAGTCTCCCGGAAAATTCCCCAAACCATCACCCAACCATGCAAATTTTGCATTTCCTTTGGAAATCGAGGTCCCAGAGTCTGGAGGAAGACAGGAGAGGCACAGGATCCACGTTGCCTGAAGTCTAGTGTAAAGTTTCCACCATCAGTGATGGTTTGGGGTGCCATGTCATCTGCTGGTGTCGGTCCACTCTGTTTCCTGAGATCCAGGGTCAACGCAGCCGTCTACCAGCAAGTTTTAGAGCACTTCATGCTTCCTGCTGCTGACCTGCTCTATGGAGATGGAGATTTCAAGTTCCAACAGGACTTGGCGCCTGCACACAGCGCAAAATCTATCCGTGCCTGGTTTACGGACCATGGTATTTCTGTTCTAAATTGGCCCGCCAACTCCCCTGACCTTAGCCCCATAGAAAATCTGTGGGGTATTGTGAAAAGGAAGATGCAGAATGCCAGACCCAAAAACGCAGAAGAGTTGAAGGCCACTATCAGAGCAACCTGGGCTCTCATAACACCTGAGCAGTGCCAGAAACTCATCGACTCCATGCCACGCCGCATTAACGCAGTAATTGAGGCAAAAGGAGCTCCAACCAAGTATTGAGTATTGTACATGCTCATATTTTTCATTTTCATACTTTTCAGTTGGCCAACATTTCTAAAAATCCCTTTTTTGTATTAGCCTTAAGTAATATTCTAATTTTGTGACACACGGAATTTTGGATTTTCATTTGTTGCCACTTCAAATCATCAAAATTAAATGAAATAAACATTTGAATGCATCAGTCTGTGTGCAATGAATAAATATAATGTACAAGTTACACCTTTTGAATGCAATTACTGAAATAAATCAAGTTTTTCAAAATATTCTAATTTACTGGCTTTTACCTGTATATATATATATATATATATATATATATATATATACGGTATATATATATATATATATATAAGAAATACTTGACTTTCAGTGAATTCTAGCTATATATATATTTATTATATATATATATATATATATATATATATATATATATATATATAAAATAAATACTTGAATTTCAGTGTTCATTTATTTACACATACACACACATAACACACAGGGGGCGTGGCTTCCAGCTCCGCCTGAATTTCGGGATATTTTCGGGAGAAAATGTATCCCGGGAGGTTTTCGGGAGAGGCGCTGAATTTCGGGAGTCTCCCGGAAAATCCGGGAGGGTTGGCAAGTATGCATAACATGGAATACTAAGATTTGATGCCTGCAACGTGTTTCAAAAAAGCTGGCACAAGTGGCAAAAAAGACTGAGAAAGTTGAGGGATGCTCATCAAACCCTTATTTGGAACATCCCACAGGTGAACAGGCTAATTGGGAACAGGTGGGTGCCATGATTGGGTATAAAAGCAGCTTCCATGAAATGCTCAGTCCTTCACAAACAAGGATGGAGCGAGGGTCACCACTTTGTCAACAAATGCCTGAGCAAACTGTCGAACAGTTTAAGAACAACATTTCTCAACCAGCTAGTGCCACCCCTTGTTGCGCAGTCCAGCAGTCACTAAAGCTCCATCTTGAAAATGTTTTTTAATTAATTTAATAGAAATTAAAAAAATAATTTATCCATCTTAAGAGGGGAGGAGTATATTTACAGCTAGAATTCACCAAGTCAAGTATTTCATATATATATATATATATATGAAATACTTGACTTTCAGTATTTTATTATTATATATATACATACATATATATATATATATGTATGTATAAAATAAAAAATATATTTATTTCAGTGAATTCTAGCTATATAAATATATTTATTATATATATATATACATACATATATATATATATATATATTTATATATATATGTATGTATATATATATATATATATATATATATATATATATATATAATAAAATAAATATATTGAGCCAGTGAATTCTAGCTACCGGTATATAAATATATTTATTATATATATATGTATATATATACATACATATATATATATATATATATATGTATGTATATATATATATAATAAAATAAATATATTGAGCCAGTGAATTCTAGCTATATAAATATATTTATTTTATTATATATATATATATATATACATACATATATATATATATATGTATATATATATAATAAAATAAATATATTTATATAGCTAGAATTCACTGAAAGTCAAGTATTTCATATATATATATAAATATATATATATATAGTATAGCAGTTGTGCACTGCACTCTCTAAAAGTCCTAGATGTTATTGTCACATATGCATGTACAGTAGATGGCAGTATTGTCCTGTTTAAGAGTGTCACAACATTGCTGTTTACGGCAGACGAACTGCTTTACGGTAGACGAAAACGTGACTGCTGTTGTTGTGTGTTGTTACCGCGCTGGGAGGACGTTAATGAAACTGCCTAACAATAAACCCACATAAGAAACCAAGAACTTGCCCTCCATCATTCTACAGTTATAACGTGATTGGGCAGGCACGCTGTTTATATTGTGGGAAAGCGGACGTGAGAACAGGCTGGCCGCTGTCGACACGTCACTCAGGTCCACATGGAGCTGGAGGGGGCTCCGCCTGAATTTCGGGAGATTTTCGGGAGAAAATTTGTTTTCGGTAGAGGCGCTGAATTTCGGGAGTCTCCCGGAAAATCCGGGAGGGTTGGCAAGTATGGGTATGGGTACCACAAGTGGTACGCCAAAGACTCACTTGATTAAAGTAGTGTTCTATTTTCCTATATTCAAACAGGTGTGTAATGTTACAGTGGGCAAAAATATTAAATACAAATCCATCCATCCATCCATTTTCTACCGCTTGTCCCTTTTTGGGGTCGCGAGCGGTGCTGGAGCCTATCTCAGCTGCATTCGGGCGGAAGGCGGGTACACCCTGGACAAGTCGCCACCTCATCACAGGGCCAACACAGATAGACAGACAACATTCACACACTAGGGCCCATTTAGTGTTGCCAATCAACCTATCCCAAGGTGCATGTTTTTGGAATATAGATGTTAAATAAAAACCTCTGCCTAGTTTTTGATGAATACTTAGGCCTACTACGCTCGTGTATCTTAATGTTTGTCATTATGGTGGTACGGTGGAGCCAAGTTTTTTCTGAGGTGGTAGTTGGTGAAAAAAAGTTTGAGAAGCACTGATTTATTGAATAAAAAGAGAGTAACTAGGTGTGAAGTTGTTGTCATGGCAACTGTCACATGAAATGCTTTCTCATTGGCTGCTTACAAGAAGACTGTCCTATTAGTCCAGGAGAGAAATAGGCGTCCCACAGGGACGGAGGAAGACGAGCTCACAGCAGTGCGCTCTTAGCGTACGCCAGCAGACAAAGTGATTGGTTAAACGACGCCTGCAGCTCCGCCCACCCTGCCTCCAGACGCGAGGAGAGGCGGAGCAACGCTTCCACGGCAGACGCGTCCTGCGACAGCGAGCGCAGGTGACGCTGCAAACAAAAAAATCATGTTGGATTTCCACAATAAAACGTTTGTCTCGCGCGCCGATTGTCTCACCTGGAGGAACAGACACAGGTACCCGTGAGCCAGATCAAAGTCCCGCCCACTGGCCAACATGCCCTCGATCATGTGGACGAAAGCCACCAGGAGGCTGCTGGCTCCGCCTCCTTCAGGTGACAGACAGGTGAGCTCCACCGAGAGCGCAGACGGTCCCAAATCCTTCAAGATCTGGACGGGGACGTCGTCTGCACAGGAAGGCCAACAGCGGTAAAAACATCAAAGACAACAGAAGGCTTTTCTGCCAGTCACTCACATGAACCCGTGTGAAGACACGCCTCCAGAGCACTGCTGAACTTTGACCTCTGGGACAGTGGACTGCCGCTCAACACCTTGGACTAACACACAAGATAAATAAAAATACAATAAGGACAAAAAAACAACAACAACAAAATAATTAAATAAACAGACAATGATACTAAAAAATACAGTAACAAAAATGAATAAAAACACAAATACAATAATAAAATAAATATACAATAATACTAATAAAAATACAGTAACAAAAATGAATACAAATACAATACAATATACAATAATACCAATAAAAATGCAGTAACAAAAATTTATAAAAATACTATAAAATAAATATACAATAATGATACTAAGAAATACAGTAAGAAAAATGAATAAAAATACAATAAAATATACAATGATAATTATAAAAATACACAAACAAAAATTAATAAAAATACAATAAAATAAATATACAATAATGATACTAAATAAAATACAGTAACAAAAATGAATAAAAATACAATAAAAATAAATATACAATAAAGATACTAATAAAAACACAGTACGAAAAATGAATAAAAATACAATAAAATAAATTTACAATAATGATACTAAATAAAATACAGTAACAAAAATGAATAAAAATACAATAAATAATGATACTAATAAAAATACAGTAACAAAAATGAATACAAATACAATAATAAAATGTACAATAATGATACTAATAAAAATACAGTAACAAAAATGAATGAAAATACAATAAAATAAATACACAATAATGATACTGAATAAAATACAGTAACAAAAATTTAAATACAATAAAATAAATCTACAATAAAGATACTAATAAAATACAGTAACAAAAATTTCTAAAAATACAATAAAATAAATATACAATAATGATACTAATAAAAATACAAACAAAAATGAATAAAAATAAAATAAAATAATAAACAATAGTGATACTAAATAAAATACAGTAAGAAAATGAATACAAATACAATAAAATATACAATAAAGATACTAATAAAAATACAGTAAGAAAAATTATTAAAAATACAATAAAATATACAATAGTGATACTAATAAAAATACAGTAAGAAAAATTAATAAAAATACAATAAAATAAATATACAATAATGATACTAAATAAAATACAGTAACAAAAATGAATACAAATACATTAAAAATAAATATACAATAAAGATACTAATAAAAATACAGTAAGAAAAATGAATAAAAATACAATAATAAAATATACAATAATGATACAAATAAAAATACAGTAACAAAAATGAATGAAAATACAATAAAATAAATACACAATAATGATACTGAATAAAATACAGTAACAAAAATTTAAATACAATAAAATCTACAATAAAGATACTAATAAAATACAGTAACAAAAATTTCTAAAAATACAATAAAATAAATCTACAATGATACTAATAAAAATACACAAGCAAAAATTTCTAAAAATACAATAAAATAAATATACAATAATGATACTAATAAAAATACAAACAAAAATGAATAAAAATAAAATAAAATAATAAACAATAGTGATACTAAATAAAATACAGTAAGAAAAATGAATACAAATACAATAAAATATACAATAAAGATACTAATAAAAATAAAGTAAGAAAAATTATTAAAAATACAATAAAATATACAATAGTGATACTAATAAAAATACAGTAAGAAAAATTACTAAAAATACAATAAAATAAATATACAATAATGATACTAAATAAAATACAGTAACAAAAATGAATAAAAATACAATCAAAATAAATATACAATAATGATACCAATAAAAATACAGTAACACAAATGAATAAAAATACAATAATAACATAAATATACAATAAAGATACTAATAAAAATACAGTAACACAAATGAATAAAAATACAATAAAATAAATATGCAATAAAGATACTAATAAAAATACAGTAACAAAAATGAATAAAAATACATTAAATAAATATACAATGATGATACTAAAAAAATACAGTAACAAAAATGAATACAAATACAATAACATAAATATACAATAAAGATACTAATAAAAATACAGTAACAAAAATGAATAAAAATACAATAAAATAAATATGCAATAAAGATACTAATAAAAATACAGTAACAAAAATGAATAAAAATACATTAAATAAATATACAATGATGATACTAAAAAAATACAGTAACAAAAATGAATACAAATACAATAGTAAAATAAATATACAATAATGATACTAATAAAAATACAGTAACAAAAATTAATACAAATACAATAGTAAAATAAATATACAATAAT
>NC_084579.2:6665532-6715532 GCF_033978685.3 Nerophis lumbriciformis | reverse complement strand
TGGAAAGGTACTCACTGACGGACACGATGCCCAAATGTGCCACCTGAAATGAAATAAACATCGATTCAAACTACCGACCAGCACCAAAATAATTTAAACAAAAGACAACTTTCTTACGTTATATGTGTGCAAACATTTGCCCACTGACGTCACCACGTAGAACTCGCGGTGTTTTTGATGGTAGCGAAGCACGTGCGGGACATGATTGCAGTAGAGTCCCAAAACCCGGAAGCCGGAGAACAAAGAGCTGCCGCCTCCCGCCATCAACGTCAACAAAAAGCAAAAGTTGTAGTAGCAGAAATTGGCAAAAGTTTGATTCAGTTTGCTCAAGTTTTCATGAATAGTCCACTCCGGAAGACGATGAGCGAAGGCACGGGAATGAACTGCGCGGGGAGGAAGTGTCCGTGTGGAAACCACGAACACCGACACAGTGGTTCCGCTTTCACAAAATCGCCCACTTCCGCTTGACTTGTAGTTTCTTTCTTTTTTTTAGTTTATTTCGAACATGAACACATTTACAGCATAATACATCACACAATTTCATATAATTTCTCTTTACATCATGTCCGAAAATGATTAAGAAGAAGCAAAGCTTATTTAATCCTACCCCTTTACAACTTACTTGCCAACCTTGAGACCTCCGATTTCGGGAGGTGGGGGGTGGAGGCGTGGTCGGGGGTGGGGCAGGGCGTGGTTGAGGGTGTGGTTAAGAGGGGAGGAGTATATTGACAGCTAAAATTCACAAAGTCAAGTATTTCATACATATATATGTATATATATATATATATATATATATGTATATATATATATATATATATATATATATATATATATATATATATATATATATATATATATATATATCTACATCCTGAAAATATGCAAACAAAACTGTGTTTAGATAATTGATACTTCAAACTTGCATAAATAAATATTAAGGAATATAACATAACTTGGCTTCTGAGAGCTTCAAAATATAATGAATAAAATGCTAAAGTTGTTGATAAACAAGCAATTATTTTAATAATTAAATATGGTCATTTTAAATGAATTATTATGATAATTTAAAATTAATTATTTCAAATATGTTTATTTTAATGTATAATTCTAATGCCTGGATGTAATAAGGAGTCAGAAAAAATACAAATAAAAATATAATTAATTTTGATGTTTTTAGCAAAATATAGTAAAAATGTATTTAGTTTTTTTTTTTATGAATAAATATATTTATTTTTAGGTAAGATAAACATAATAATACAATTTATCTCTAGTCTGGATGATTTAGTTCTTGTCACCCTGTTGTCCTCCCGTTATGAAAAAAGGCTGTCCTCACCCAGGTCCGCATGGAGCTGGAGGGGGCGTGGCCTCCAGCTCCGGCTGAAAATCGGGAGATTTTCGGGATAATATTTGTCCCGGGAGGTTTTCGGGAGAAGCGCTGAATTTCGGGAGTCTCCCGGAAAATTCGGGAGGGTTGGCAAGTATGCTTTACAACTTCAGAGCGTTTACAATATATACATCATTTACTGAGCTTTTTATAGTAAAATGACATCCGAGAATGAGTAATACAACAGTTTTGTAATATGTAATTAATTAAGTCAGTCATTATTAACATACTGAAATGAAGAATATATTATTAGTAGTTTATACTCTTGTTTTTTTTAATAAACATAAAGATCAAGAGGAAGTGTCCGTGTGAAAACTACGAACACCGACACAACTGTTCCGCTTTCACAAAAACGCCAACCTCCGCTAGACTTGTAGTTTATACTCTTGTTTTTTTTTTAAATATATAAACAGTAAAGCTACAAACAAAATCAAGAGGAAGTGTCCGTGTGGAAATAGCAAACACCGACACAAAGGTTCCGCTTTCACAAAAACTTGTAGTTTATGCTCTTTTTTTATTTTATTTTTAATAAACAGTAAAGCTACTGTAACCGAGGGTTTATATATGTCGCCTATACTGTATAACAAATTCAAAATAACCAGTTTTACTCGAGGACCACTTTATTTCGTTTGTTTTCAAACTCCGCTCCACCACAACGTGTCACCACTTCTGCTCTTAGCGCCTTCAAAATAAGAGATCAAGGCATATACTGTACAACAGTTTATTAATTGATTGATTGAAACTTTTATTAGTAGATTGCACAGTACAGTACATATTCCGTACAATTGACCACTAAATGGTAACACCCGAATACGTTTTTCAACTTGTTTAACTTCCACGTTAATCAACTTTAAACTGCCTCAAGTTGTTGCTCAGATTAAATAAAATGATAAAACTTACCTTCTACATATAAAAAGTACAACATTAAACAGTTCAGTTTCAAGTTGGTTTTATTTGCGGACGACACAACTGCTTTCTGTTCAGGAGAGAGCACACAGAAGATAATACAAATAATAACAGAAGAAATGAACAAATTAAAAAGATGGTTTGACAAAAACAGACTATCTTTGAATCTCAGTAAAACTAAAATGATGCTATTTGGTAATAGTAGAAAAGAGCATCATACACAAATACAAATAGACGGAGTAGACATAGAAAGGGTAAAAGAAACTAGATTTTTGGGAGTATTAATAGATGATCAAATGAACTGGAAATCTCATATACAAAATAATACAACATAAGTTGGCAAAAAACATTTCAATAATGAATAAAGCAAAATATGTCCTGGGCCAAAAATCACTACATATTCTCTACTGCTCGCTAGTGTTACCATATCTGAGTTATTGTGCAGAAATATGGGGAAATAACTACAAATGTGCGCTACATTCGCTAACCGTGTTACAAAAAAGATCAGTTAGAATAATACATAATGTTGGATATAGAGAACACACAAACCCTTTATTTATTAAGTCAGAAATATTAAAGTTCGGTGATTTGGTAAAATTGCAAACAGCTAAAATGATGTACAAAGCAAACTATAACCTGCTACCAAAGAATGTACAACAATTCTTCTCAACTAAAGAGGAGAAATATAACCTTAGAGGAAAAAATAATTTAAAACATTTATATGCACGTACAACACTTAGAACTTTTAGCATATCAGTATGTGGAATTAAATGATGGAATGGATTAAGTAAAGAAGTTAAAAATTGTACTCATATGATCCAGTTTAAGAAGTTGTTCAAAATAATAGTGCTTACAGAGTACAAAAAAGAAGAATTATGAGAAATACTTTCAACCTTATTGAAAATAAGATATTCTTCATCTCAGTATGTTAATAATGACTGAATTAATTAATTAATTACATATTACAAAACTGTTGTATACTAATTCATAGATGTTATTTTATTATATAAAAAGGTCAGTAAATGATTCTATATATTTGTAAACGCTTTGAAGTGGGAAAGGGGTAGGATTAAATAAGCTTTGCTTCTTCCTACTCCTTTTCGGGCATGATGTAAAATGAAATGATATGAAATTGTGTGATGTATTATGATGTAAGTGTGTTCATGTTCGAAATAAACTAAAGAAAGAAAGAAAGTCAACTCAGCCTCAGATTATACTTCCCCCCCCACCCCCAGCCTGGCTAACTTGGCAAAAGAGGATATATGGGTTTATTGTTCTTCCACCATAGAAGTGGGTCAAAATCTAGTTTTTAATGCAATATGGAATTAAATCTGCTGCTATAACTTGTTTAAATTGGGGTCCACATTCATGGTAAAAAATTGCGCCCAACGTGGGGCTCGAACCCACGACCCTGAGATTAAGAGTCTCATGCTCTACCGACTGAGCTAGCCGGGCTATCGCACTGCCTGAAAAAGAGATTATATACCTCTCATTCTACAAAAACAAACGTCTTCGTTTCAACACCATAACAGGATAAGTGCAAAAAAACACAGGCAGTTAAAACAAAAAACGTATTAACCTGTCGCCCCCAAATATAAAGAGCCTCACTCACACAACAAAAACAAAAAACCCTAACATCACAAAGAGGCAAGTCCATAAAAATAGGTTACACTACAAACAAAATCAAGAGGAAGTGTCCGTGTGGAAACCACAAACGACACAACAGTTCCGCTTTAACAAAAACGCCCACCTCTGCATACCTGCCAACTTTTGAAATCAGAAAAACCTAGTAGCCAGGGTCCAGGGTCCTGGTGGGGGGTTCAGGCTTCGCCCCCCGACGCAAAATGATTATTAGCATTCAGACAGGTTAAAATGTTGCTAAAACCATCACTTTTCTATCAGTCACAGTGACTTTTCAAAACAAAAATGTTACAGCAAAAATCATATGGGTTGATTGACATGTTTATTCTGTAAGCTAACTTCAATAGTTTGAAATTATTTTGACAGTTAATGCCAGTTATCCTGTCAACCTTTCACAAGACTTCAATTTGTTAATTGAAAGTATAAACAGTGTAACCTATTTTTATGGGCTTTCCTCTTGGTGATGTTAAGTTCCTGTTATACGCGGTCATACAGTATATGCCTTGAGCTCTTATTTTGAAGGCGCTAAGAGCGGAAGTGAGGTCACGTTGTGAAGTGGAGCGAAGGTTTTGAAAAGAAGGTAAATAAAGTGGTCCTCGTGTAAACTGGAGATTCCGTGTTTATTATTTTGTAGTTTCATACCGTATAGGCGACATATATAATCCCTCGGTTACATTGGTGGCAGCGGTAAAATGAAATAAGTCTTCGTGCTTTCTGACAAGACGACGCTCCGCCGTTGCTAGCTGCGGCTAACTGAGATGAAGCTAACCGACTCTCCTAACTTTACCGTAATTAGAGTCTTTCTTTTGCGGGACCTTTATCCCACCGCTGCCACCAATGTAACCGAGGGTTTATATATGTCGCCTATACGGTATGAAACTACAAAATAATAAACACGGAATCTCCAGTTTACACGAGGACCACTTTATTTACCTTCTTTTCAAAACCTTCGCTCCACTTCACAACGTGACCTCACTTCCGCTCTTAGCGCCTTCTAAATAAGAGCTCAAGGCATATACTGTATGACCGCGTATAACAGGAACTTAACATCACCAAGAGGAAAGCCCATAAAAATAGGTTACAACAGTATAAACACTTTTTACAGTAAACAAATGGTAAAACAGTACTAAACAATTCCATTTAAAAAAAAATTGGTGTCATTAACTTTCTGTCCAAGCTTGTATAATCTACTGCCTTGTTCAATTGTAAAAAAAATATTCTGTGCCTAAAATTCACATTTCTATCACAATCATCATACTGTAAACATGGTAAGCTAACTTCATTAAAATTAATAGTCCTGTCAATAGCATGGAATTACAATTCAAATGTAGTTTTTTTTGTAAGCCTTTCAAAAGAATTCAAAATATGAAAAATTAATGAAAATTAATTGAAGCCATCAGACACTTGAAAAGTGGCACATCACATCTCTAATGTAATCATTTTAACTTTTCAACAGAAATAGCACTGCAAAAATATTAAGGACATACTTCTGTATTTTGGTAGTTATGCCGTCAACATTTAACAAGATTTCTTCAACTTGGACTTGAAAGCATAAATAGTATAAACACTTTTAACAGTATAACAGTACTAAACAATTCCAATAGATAACATTGGTGTCATTACCTTTTTGTGGCTAAAATCCAAATTTATTCTATCAGATTGATCATACTGCAAAAATGATATGGTAACTTTATGATAAGTTTACTTCATTAAAATGTAATTCAATAGCATCATTAGCATGGAACTACAATTCAAATTGCAGTTTTCTGTAAGCCTTTCAAAAGAATTGAAGAAGAATTAATGAAAATGAATTTTAGCAATCAAGACAGTTGTAAATGCAGCACATCACATCTTCCATGGTCACATCACAGTCAATCATTGTGACACAGCTTTGTTATTGACCATGGTGCACCTCTTCGCTTTCTTGAGCTGCTCCTTTTGAGTGGGTCATACTATGACATTGGCTTCCTGAAGCTGTCATCATCATCTTTGTTGGAATAATTGTTTGTAAGTTATCACAAAAGAAACATTATATTGCATTATGTTCCTGATGAGAAGATGAAGGCTGTATTTCGAGGCCTAACAAGAGGAGGAAGGCTCGTGAAACGCCACTGTGATTTCAGCACGGACAGATGGCAGGATGTGCTCAACTCCCGGAGGAACTCTCTTTGAAGTGGTTCCCAAACTCTCTTCCAACTATTTGGTCAACGCTATTTACGACCCGCTGCCCTCTTGAAGTTGCTGTGGACAGGAGACGGGAGGGGTTGTCCATTGTCCTCCAACACCTTCCCCAGCTGGATCCAGGAAGAGCCCAAGCCCGAGAAGTCCTCTTCTTGGACTTCAAGGCGACCGAAAACAATGACTGTTTTACATACTCCCAATTCCTGCTGTGACATATGTTGGTGCGTGAACATGGAACATCTGAATTAAAAGAGGAGACGAAGACCTTCTTCGTCAGAGCGTGGTGCAGGACTGTACAGAGAGTGCAGTGGCCATGTCTTTCCTCAATTGAGTCCAAATTGAATTCTGTCTCTGTTTGATTCCTTGTCTTTTGTCTTGTTTAACAGATGTCCTCTGTGTTTGAACGTGACAATCTTCCTGGTCATCGGCATTAGACTTGTGTTTTTTTTGTCCCAACGTGGTCTTTTACATCGCTAATTCCTCCGTGTCCGATCGAAAAATCTTGTCTGCACAAGGTGCAATTCGCGTAGTTTTCACCCTTTTTGGAACGGATAACTATTCCCGGATAGGCTTTTGAATATTCTTCACGGAATGGCTGCAGTTTTCTTTTCGGTTTAAGACTCGTTTGCGATTTTTCTCCGGCTGATTCCATGATCGTTTGCTCGTATGGAAACAATGGCAACTGGTGCCTCGTGCTTGGCAGCGGTGCTATAAATAGCCTCGCGCATGGCATTCGGAATGGCTCGATAGGAAGTTACGGGAAGCAGTGTCGATTGTCATTGTTGTTACGCGATTTCGTGAATAAAACTTTTTAAAAAATATATATATTTTTTCCCCAACTTTTTTTATTGGCATTTTCAAACAGACAGAAAAAAGTACAAGTCAAAACAGTACAATTTTAAAGGCAGTAAATGATTCACACCCTTTCCCTTAAAACCCAAACCACCCACCCACCCTAAAAAATATATTTTTTTAATTCATGAAAAACCGTATTTTTTATCACTGCAACCGTAACCCGGAATAGGTTGATGAAAACCGTACTAATTACGGGAAAACCGGAGTAGTTGGCAGGTATGCCTCTGCTAGACTTGTAGTTTATACCTACTCAGTGGCCTAGTGGTTAGAGTGTCCGTCCTGAGATCGGTAGGTTGTGAGTTCAAACCCCGGCCGAGTCATACCAAAGACTATAAAAATGGGACCCATTACCTCCCTGCTTGGCACTCAGCATCAAGGGTTGGAATTGGGGGTTAAATCACCAAAATGATTCCCGGGCGCGGCCACCGCTGCTGCCCACTGCTCCCCTCACCTCCCAGGGGGTGATCAAGGGTGATGGGTCAAATGCAGAGAATAATTTCGCCACACCTAGTGTGTGTGTGACAATCATTGGTACTTTAACTTTTAACTTTAACTTTATACTCATTTTTTTTATAAACAGTAAAGCTGCAAACGAAATCAAGATGAAATGTCTTTTATTTGATATTGACAACAAATACATTTTTAATTTGATCAGAAAATCCTCAACTAAACAAGTTTCTTGGCTTCATGCATACACACAAACAGGGACTGACATCATGTTTCCGCAAGTATTTGTGCTAAAGCTAAAATAAGATAGCAAAGTGTTGTGTTGATATATTCTTGTTGCCACGGTGACGGTGAGAGGCCCAGGACGTCGCGTCTCCGTGGCGACGCCTCTAGCTGACTTTGCCCTCCAGCAGCAGCAGTCTAAGAATTGTCCGCGCGGCGGCGAGCAAGACGCCGTGCAGTGCAAACTGCGCCACCAGTGCGCCGAAGCCGCGGTAAAAGCCCGGCCAGCCTTCTTTGCGACGAATGGCGTGGAGACAGTCGGCGAAGCCGTCGTACTGCGTGTTGACGGGCAGCACGAGCGGGCTGCCGCCGTTTCCCTCCGCCGTCACCCCGTCGGTGGCGTCGATGATGGTACGGGTGCCCTGCAGGCTGAGACGGTGCAGCGCCGTCTCCAGCGGGAACATCACCACGTCCGCCACCAGCGAGCCCAGCCACGCCGCCGCCAGCTCGGGGAAGTGAGCTTCTATCGGGTCCGACGGGCCGTGGTGCCCCTTCTTGTTGCGATTGTGTAGCCAGAGCGCCACGCGCTGTACGGAGGAAGAGATGGCGTAGCGCAGGATGGCGTGTGCGAGGGCAGGAAGTATCAGACAGCTGAGGGGGAGTAGGCGGCGACTGTGAGGCGCGCCCACACCCAGCAGGCGAGCCAAACCTTCACGCATGCAATCCAGCAGCCCCGATGACGAGTCGTCTCGCACGATCTCGCTCTGCAGCACAACAACGTGACGGTTAGTGCTGGCATCAATAAATCGTCAATAAATCAATGGATCACCTGCACGGTCTCAATGAGGCTGGAGCAGTAGAAAGGAAGTGCAACCACCGCGGTCAAGCTGCCAACAGGAAGTTCCGGCGTTAACGAGTGTCACACAGGAAGAAGAAAAACAAGCAGCATTGGTCGGGCCCGCGTATTTGGCAGGTGCTAGTCCTAAGTGTCCCAATACTTTTGTCTACTTTTAGTCTGAAGTGTCCCAAGACTTTTGTCTAGTGTACCTACCTTGTCTGCATTGTGTGGGCACGCTGGTGCTTCCTGCTTTTAAGCAGCCATCTTAAAAAAACAGCAGCGCAGCAGCATCAGCGCAGCGGTTCTTTGAAGGGTCATAAAATCCAAACCGGAGCAGGTATTACAACTCTTTCGTCAACTTTTAATCAGAAGGGTTTAATCTCTCTCCTAGTTTGAAGCCGAAACAACAAACGCGCTCAGGGGAGATAATGTTTGAAGAAAGATGACCGGTTTTTACAAAATGTTTGTTTTGAAGGGGGAATAGCAAACTTCCTGTTGATTTTTGCCGGGGGTTGTCAATTTATGAAATGTAGGTCTAAGTGAGACCTACATAGAGGTATTTGTTTCATGTCTTCCCAGTGGGAGTTACAGGCAGTTTTGTCATTTTTTGTCTTCCGAGGAGCAGTTTTTTCTGTGTTTTATTAAAAAATTGCGGTAGAGCGCAATTTTGAGATTTGGGGTTAGGTTTTTTTATTAGATCGCAATTTCTGCCAGTCTTGATGTGTGCGTTCAGTTTGGTGAGTTTTGAAGCATGTTAAGGGGGTCAAATTACAGCTCAAAGAGGCAAAAGTGACTGTTTTTAGTACTTTTTTGTCTTGAAGGGAGAATTGCCAACTTCCTGTTGATTTTTGCTGGGGGTTGTCAATTTATGAAATGTAGGTCTAAGTGAGACCTACATAGAGGTATTTGTTTCATGTCTCTCCGACCTTCCCAGTGGGAGTTACAGGCAGTTTTGTCATTTTTTGTCTTCCGAGGAGCAGTTTTTCTGTGTTTTATTAAAAAATTTCGGTAGAGCGCAAGTTTGAGATTTGGGGTTAGGTTTTTTTTATTAGATCGCAATTTCTGCCAGTCTTGATGTGTGCGTTCAGTTTGGTGAGTTTTGAAGCATGTTAAGGGGGTCAAATTACAGCTCAAAGAGGCAAAAGTGACTGTTTTTTGTACTTTTTTGTCGTGAAGGGAGAATTGCCAACTTCCTGTTGATTTTTGCTGGGGGTTGTCAATTTATGAAATGTAGGTCTAAGTGAGACCTACATAGAGGTATTTGTTTCATGTCTCTCCGACCTTCCCAGTGGGAGTTACAGGCAGTTTTGTCATTTTTCTTCTTCCGAGGAGCAGTTTTTTCTGTGTTTTATTAAAAAATTGCGGTAGAGCGCAATTTTGAGATTTGGGGTTAGGTTTTTTTATTAGATCGCAATTTCTGCCAGTCTTGATGTGTGCGTTCAGTTTGGTGAGTTTTGAAGCATGTTAAGGGGGTCAAATTACAGCTCAAAGAGGCAAAAGTGACTGTTTTTTGTACTTTTTTGTCGTGAAGGGAGAATTGCCAACTTCCTGTTGATTTTTGCTGGGGGTTGTCAATTTATGAAATGTAGGTCTAAGTGAGACCTACATAGAGGTATTTGTTTCATGTCTCTCCGACCTTCCCAGTGGGAGTTACAGGCAGTTTTGTCATTTTTCTTCTTCCGAGGAGCAGTTTTTTCTGTGTTTTATTAAAAAATTGCGGTAGAGCGCAATTTTGAGATTTGGGGTTAGGTTTTTTTATTAGATCGCAATTTCTGCCAGTCTTGATGTGTGCGTTCAGTTTGGTGAGTTTTGAAGCATGTTAAGGGGGTCAAATTACAGCTCAAAGAGGCAAAAGTGACTGTTTTTAGTACTTTTTTGTCTTGAAGGGAGAATTGCCAACTTCCTGTTGATTTTTGCTGGGGGTTGTCAATTTATGAAATGTAGGTCTAAGTGAGACCTACATAGAGGTATTTGTTTCATGTCTCTCCGACCTTCCCAGTGGGAGTTACAGGCAGTTTTGTCATTTTTTCTTCTTCCGAGGAGCAGTTTTTTCTGTGTTTTATTAAAAAATTGCGGTAGAGCGCAATTTTGAGATTTGGGGTTAGGTTTTTTTATTAGATCGCAATTTCTGCCAGTCTTGATGTGTGCGTTCAGTTTGGTGAGTTTTGAAGCATGTTAAGGGGGTCAAATTACAGCTCAAAGAGGCAAAAGTGACTGTTTTTAGTACTTTTTTGTCTTGAAGGGAGAATTGCCAACTTCCTGTTGATTTTTGCTGGGGGTTGTCAATTTATGAAATGTAGGTCTAAGTGAGACCTACATAGAGGTATTTGTTTCATGTCTCTCCGACCTTCCCAGTGGGAGTTACAGGCAGTTTTGTCATTTTTTTCTTCCGAGGAGCAGTTTTTTCTGTGTTTTATTAAAAAATTGCGGTAGAGCGCAATTTTAAGATTTGGGGTTAGGTTTTTTTATTAGATCGCAATTTCTGCCAGTCTTGATGTGTGCGTTCAGTTTGGTGAGTTAAGGGGGTCAAATTACAGCTCAAAGAGGCAAAAGTGACTGTTTTTAGTACTTTTTTGTCTTGAAGGGGGAATTGCCAACTTCCTGTTGATTTCTGCCCGATGATGTACGATTATGAAATGTAGGTGTAAGTCAGACCTACATAAAGAATTTTGTTTCATGTCTCTCCGACCTTTCTAGTGGGAGTTACAGGCAGTCTAGTTTTTTTTTTCCCTAGGGTGCGCTAGAGCGCAATTTTGAGTTTTGGGGTTTGTTTTTTTTATTAAAAGACAATTTTCGCAGGTCCTGATGTGTGGGTCAAATATGGTGAGTTTTGAAGCATGTTAAGTGGGTCAAATTAGTGCTCAAAGAGGCGGCGGAATAATAATAATAATTAAAGCTGCAAGCAGCGTTGTTCGGGCCCGCGTATTTGGCAGGTGCTAGTCCTAAGTGTCCCAATACTTTTGTCTACTTTTAGTCTGAAGTGTCCCAAGACTTTTGTCTAGTGTACCTACCTTGTCTGCATTGTGTGGGCACGTTGGTGCTTCCTGCTTTTAAGCAGCCATCTTAAAAAAACAGCACCGCAGGAGCATCAGTGCAGCGGGTCTTTGAAGGGTCATAAAATCCAAACCGGAGCAGGTATTACAACTCTTTCGTCAACTTTTAATCAGAAGGGTTTAATCTCTCTCCTAGTTAGAAGCCGAAACAACAAACGCGCTCAGAGGAGATAATGTTTGAAGAAAGGTGACCGGTTTTTACAAAATGTTTGTTTTGAAGGGGGAATAGCAAACTTCCTGTTGATTTTTTCTGGGGGTTGTCAATTTATGAAATGTAGCTCTAAGTGAGACCTACATAGAGGTATTTGTTTCATGTCTCTCCGACCTTCCCAGTGGGAGTTACAGGCAGTTTTGTCATTTTTTTCTTCCGAGGAGCAGTTTTTTCTGTGTTTTATTAAAAAATTGCGGTAGAGCGCAATTTTGAGATTTGGGGTTAGGTTTTTTTTATTAGATCGCAATTTCTGCCAGTCTTGATGTGTGCGTTCAGTTTGGTGAGTTTTGAAGCATGTTAAGGGGGTCAAATTACAGCTCAAAGAGGCAAAAGTGACTGTTTTTAGTACTTTTTTGTCTTGAAGGGAGAATTGCCAACTTCCTGTTGATTCTTGCTGGGGGTTGTCAATTTATGAAATGTAGGTCTAAGTGAGACCTACATAGAGGTATTTGTTTCATGTCTCTCCGACCTTCCCAGTGGGAGTTACAGGCAGTTTTGTAATTTTTTGTCTTCCGAGGAGCAGTTTTTTCTGTGTTTTATTAAAAAATTGCGGTAGAGCGCAATTTTGAGATTTGGGGTTAGGTTTTTTTATTAGATCGCAATTTCTGCCAGTCTTGATGTGTGCGTTCAGTTTGGTGAGTTAAGGGGGTCAAATTACAGCTCAAAGAGGCAAAAGTGACTGTTTTTAGTACTTTTTTGTCTTGAAGGGGGAATTGCCAACTTCCTGTTGATTTCTGCCCGATGATGTACAATTATGAAATGTAGGTGTAAGTCAGACCTACATAAAGAATTGTGTTTCATGTCTCTCCGACCTTCCTAGTGGGAGTTACAGGCAGTCTAGTTTTTTTTCCCCCTAGGGTGCGCTAGAGCGCAATTTTGAGTTTTGGGGTTTGGTTTTTTTATTAAAAGACTATTTTCGCAGGTCCTGATGTGTGGGTCAAATATGGTGAGTTTTGAAGCATGTTAAGTGGGTCAAATTAGTGCTCAAAGAGGCGGCGGAATAATAATAATAATAATAATAAAACCTTAGAAAAACAATAGGTCCTTATGTCCTATTGCATAAGGACTCCCTTCGCAATGGGCCATGCGGGCCCTAATAACTTACCCTTTGAGCAGGAAGTGAGCCACCAGCTGCTTGGCGCTCCAACGATGAGGAATATCCCTGCGGCCACAAACGCACCCGTTAAAGCCACGCCCCCACACTAAAACCAACCTGGCTCTCATGGTTACCGCGGTAACGGCGTGACCTCGCTGATGATGCCCTCCGCTCCCAGCATGACGCCGTGCACGATGAAGGTGCTCCCCATCCCCTTCCACAGCGCCCTGGGACCCTGACATGGACACGCACACCTTGATCATCATGTGACCGCGGGACACGCCCCCCAAGTGACCACTGACCTGCGACTTGCTGATGGAGTACATGACGGCGAGGGCGCTGAACGGCGTCAAGTGGTAGCAGCGTGCGTGATAGTTGACCTGCACACAAGCATAAAGGCGGTTGGTTGGCTGGCACGTGGCGGCGGTCAACAATGGCGGAGAGGCGAGGTCACCTGACACTGTCTGCGGAAGACCACGCAGGGATGAGTGAGGACGTTCTCTGTGAACAGACTGGAGGCCAACACGCCATGTTGTCAAAAGGTCACCATACAAATATCACATCATCAAAAGGAGTGCACAAAAATGAATTTAAATTCTTATTCATGCGATTCTAAATATTCTAAATGTTTTATTTTTTTTTAAATAATCAAGAAAATGTATGGATGGGTGAATAATCTCCCTTTTATTTATTAGTATTATTTTATTCTATTTTTATTTTATTATATATTATTATTATTATTAAATTTTTATTTTATTATTCTTATTCATGCGATTCTAAATATTCTAAATGTTTTATTTTTTTTAAATAATCAAGAAAATGTATGGATGGGTGAATAATCTCCCTTTTATTTATTAGTATTATTTTATTCTATTTTTATTTTATTATATATTATTATTATTATTACATTTTTATTTTATTATTCTTATTCATGCGATTCTAAATATTCTAAATGTTTTATTTTTTTTTAAATAATCAAGAAAATGTATGAATGGGTGAATAATCTCCCTTTTATTTATTAGTATTATTTTATTCTATTTTTATTTTATTATATATTATTATTATTATTACATTTTTATTTTATTATTATTATTATATATTTTTATATATATATATATATATATATATATTTATTTTTTTCCCTCCCTCTCTCTCCTTTTCAGCCCGTCTGTCTGTCTCTGGCCTCGTACGTGTGTGTGTGTGTGTGTGTGTGTGTGTGTGTGTGTGTGTGTGTGTGTGTGTGTGTGTGTGTGTGTGTGAGAGACTGTGTCTGTCTTTGTCGTCTTACTTCTTATATAATTGTGCCATTTGTCCCTCGTTGGTGGGACCTGAGTGGGGTGGGAGGGTGGGTGGGCGCAGGCACGTGCACACATAGGGCCCTATGGGTGCTTGAGCCCCTGCCCTTTTTTGCCTCTCTTAAAAAGTGCCCTCTGCCTGTGTGTGTGTGTGTGTGTTTTTTTTTCTTTAAATAACATTAATAAATTCCTGTCAGGGATGTAAAAAAAACAGCGGTACAAAAACTCCACGTTTTCTTGTAATACCGGGTTGTTTGAGCCTGCTGCTTCCGCCAGAGAGGGAGAGAGAGGGCGAGTGAGTGAGTAAGTGAGAGGAGAGAGAGCCCACTGCGCCCCTGAGGAGACGTGACAGTGGAGCAACTTGAACCTGTGAGTTATGGTCTAGTCGCCGTCCACTTATTCAGCATCTAATATGGGTAATATTTCAGAAAAACGCTGTATTATTCGATTATTCAATGTGTCAGTTTCTGTTTTTGCCGGACGTCGGAGCACGGCGCATCAATTGAGCACGGCACATCAATTCCGCACAGAGCAGAGCGGATCGTGCGGGACAGGAAGTAGTGTACAAAATACAAAATAAAACACCAGGTTAATTTTCAAAATAAAATGCACTGTCTTTACGGCGGATCACATTTCTCTCACAGTAGAGGTTTAGATATAAAGTTTATTGTGACTTTGCTATTACTGTGTGGGTTAACAAAATAATAATAATAATAATAATAATGATAATAATAACAATAATAATAAGAAGAATAATGATAATGATAATCCATCCATCCATCCATTTCTACCGCTTATTCCCTTTTGGGGTCGCGGGGGCGCTGGAGCCTATCTCAGCTACAATCGGGCGGAAGGCGGGGTACACCCTGGACAAGTCGCCACCTCATCGCAGGGCCAACACAGATAGACAGACAACATTCACACTCACATTCACACACTAGGGCCAATTTAGTGTCACCAATCAACCTATCCCCAGGTGCATGTCTTTGGAAGTGGGAGGAAGCCGGAGTACCCGGAGGGAACCCACGCAGTCACGGGGAGGACATGCAAACTCCACACAGAAAGATCCCGAGCCCGGGATTGAACCCAAGACTACTCATAATAATAATAATAATTATTATTATTATTATAATTATTAATAATAATTTCAGCATTCTTGGGATATAAGATGTAGGTTATCTGTTAGGAATATTACCATCTGTATTTAAACTTGATTCATGTTGATTATGCCTGCAGCACAATGCCAAAAAAAGAAAGGATACAGAAAAGGAAGGAGAAGGAGCGCCAGGAAGCAGCTAAGGGTAGCAGACCTCTTAATGCATGGCTAAAACCAAGTACTAGCATCATGGAAGCCCTGAATGTACATTGAGGAGCATATTTGGGTATGGGTGGCCTCCATCCTACAGCCCTCTACTGGCCCCTGGTCCATATTTTTGGCCCTGTATTGCGTTTCAGTTGTTTAGTCTGAGCATTAAGTGAGAAAGACCATAAGTTACAACTTGATGGTGTTTTCATCAAGTTAAGGGAAGAAGGACAGATTTTTTCATTGAATTTTTTTCCATTTGAGTATTTATTTTTGTATTTTTTTTCCAAAGTTCATGTTGCACTGTTCAATGTTCAATATTAAAGTACTTATCTTTAACAATAAATAGCCTAATAATAAACCAGTGTTTTGTTGCTTTCCATGTCTTCCAAGCCTATGATAATGTGAATTAACTCATTATGACAATAATTTGTTGACACAAAATAAATGGCAATCACTTTTACCTACAAAGGACACACAGCTAAGTAGTTAGCTTCCTATTAGCAAATTTAATTTTACATTCATTTCCATATTGTGCAAAGGACCAAAAACAAATTTCCTGCCCTTTTCTGACATTGAGCCCCTGCCCCTCTATAATCATGTGCACGTCCCTGGGTGGGCGGTTTGGGTTTTAAGGGAAAGGGTGTGAATAATTTACTGACTTTAAAATTGTACTGTTTCGACTTGCACTTTTTTCTGTCTATTTGAAAATGCCAATAAAAAAAGTTTGGGGAAAAAAAAAAAAGAAGAAAATGTATGGATGGATTATTTATTTATTTTTTTAAAGACGTTTTAATACCATCTCTATGCAAGTAGAAGGAACTTTTCTAACCTGTAACAGTGTTTTTCAACCACTGTGTCGTGAGATACAGTCTGGTGTGCCGTGGGAGATTATGTAGTTTCACCTATTTGGGTTAAAATTATTTTTTGCAAACCAGTAATTATAGCCCGCAAATAATGTGTTGTTGTTGAGTGTCGGTGCTGTCTAGAGCTCGGCAGAGTAACCGTGTAATACTCTTCCATATCAGTAGTATATGTCTGGAACACGTCGTTTGAGACGATGATGGTTTGTCGTGATCACAATTTACGAGGAGTACTTTTTACTTTTATTTGAGTCAAATTACTCTTCAGCAGGGGTCTAAAATTCAATTTACCAATGGAGCTAGAGTCTGGGTAAGGCTCTAAAGTAATGGTACTCTTACTTAAATGCACTTTTTGACTAATCTACCTACCTATGATCAGTACATCACATGTTCAATACACCCCAACATCAATATTTTACATTGTCAGCAGTTTACCTGACGAGGCCGATCCCAAAACCAGCGAAGCGATTCAGCTGTTCTGTAATGACACATCATGTAAAATATTTATTTATCAACATATACTGTAATACAGTTGACCAATAACTGTGCTGGACACACAATTGAATTAATATCCAATACAAATAATAGTAATAAAACAATTGATAAATACCACAATACTAATATAAAAGTAAAAATAATATAATAAGGATAAAATAATGGTAAATTGAGTTGTCTATTTGTAATATTGTGCTTCAGTCAATCTTATACTGTCCATCCATTTTTCTACCGCGTGTCCCTTTTGGGGGTGCTGGAGCCTATCTCAGCTGCATTCGGGCGGAAAGCGGGGTATACCCTGGACAAGTCGCCACCTCATCGCAGGGCAATATTACTGTAAATAACATAATTAACTAAAAATAATGCCCACTAGGTTCCTTGTAACGTAATTAGTCCAGTTTAAGAGGTTGTTCAAATTAATAGTGCTTACAAAGTACAAAGAAGAAGAATTATGAGAAATACTTTCAACCTTATTGAAAATAAGATATTCTTCATCTCAGTACATTAAAACCTCTAAAGGCTTAGTTGGCCACATGCGTGGACAGCACCTTTTAGCTCTTATTTCCAAAATTGTGTACACTACTGAATTGGGGTCTTATGGCCGCTTATGTGGACACTTAGACTGCCATCTGGTGGTGTCAGGAGAGTATAACATACAATGGAATTTGGGGGGGAAAAAGTGTAAAAATAAGAATTAGCATGTCACTAGACATGAAGTACACGTTTGTGTACTTATGGACTAAGTATATATATATATATATAACCTAACTAACAACTTTGACAATGCCCTGCGCAAAACCATTGATAGTATAGCACCGCTAAAACAAAAAAGGGCCCCTAAAAGGCGCACCCCATGGTTTACAGAAGAAACCAGAGCTCATAAATTATCATGTAGAAAGTTGGAACGCAAATGGCGCGCGACCAAGCTTGAGGTTTTCCATCAAGCATGGAGTGATAGTTTAATATCGTATAAACGCATGCTTACCTTAGCTAAAGCGAAGTATTACTCAAATCTCATCCGCCTCAACAAAAACGACCCTAAATTTTTGTTTAGTACAGTAGCATCGCTAACCCAACAAGGGACTCCTCCCAATAGCTCCACCCACTCGGCAGATGACTTTATGAATTTCTTTAATAAGAAAATTGAACTCATTAGAAAGGAGATTAAAGACAACGCATCCCAGCTACAACTGGGTTCTATTAACACAGATACAACTGTATCTACGACGGATACTGCAATACAAAATAGTCTCTGTCTTTTTGATGAAATAACATTAGAGGAACTATTACGGCGTGTAAGTGGGATAAAACAAACAACATGTTTACTTGCAGCCCTTTGAGACACTTGTGATTTAGGGCTATATAAATAAACATTGATTGATTGATTGATTGAAGTACATCATATCAAAAGATGATTCTCAGTTTTTATTTTTTTATTTTTCGGACTATAAGTCGCAGTTTTTTTCATAGTTTGGCCGGTGGTGTGACATATACTCAGGAGCGACTCATGTGTGAAATTATTAACACGTTACCGTAAAATATCAAATAATATTATTTATCTCATTCACGTAAGAAACTAGACGTATAAGATTTCATGGGATTTAGCGATTAGGAGTGACAGATTGTTTGGTAAACGTATAGCATGTTCTATATGTTATAGTTATGTGAATGACTCTTACCATAATATGTTACGTTAACATACCAGTTGGTTATTTATGCCTCATATAACGTACACTTATTCAGCCTGTTGTTCACTATTCTTTATTTATTTTAAATTGCCTTTCAAATGTCTATTCTTGGTGTTGGATTTTGTCAAAAAAATTTCCCCAAAAAATGCGACTTATACTCCAGTGCGACTTATATATGTTTGTTTCCTTCTTCATTATGCATTTTCGGCCGGTGCGATTTATACTCTGGAGCGGCTTATACTCTGAAAAATACGGTAATTAGGATCCAATAAGCCAAACATGTAAACAAACAGCTTGGGCCTTAATAATGACTGACTTAATTATATCGAGAGGAGCCAGATGAGCTGGTTCGGGCATCTGGTCAGGATGCCAAACAAACGCCTCCCTAGGGAGGTGTTTCAGGCACGTCCGACCGGTAGGAGGCCACGGGGCAGACCCAGGACACGTTGGGAAGACTATGTCTCCCAGGTGGCCTGGGAACGCCTCGGGATCCCCCGGGAGGAGCTGGACAAAGTGGCTGGGGAGAGGGAAGTCTGGGCTTCCCTGCTTAGGCTGCTGCCCCCGCGACCCGACCTCGGATAAGCGGAAGAAGATGGATGTTGTAAAACTGTTGTATTACTCATTCACGGATGTTATTTTACTGTAAAAAAAAGTCAGTAAATGAATGTATATATTTGTAAACGCTCTGAAGTGGGAAAGGGGGGTAAATTAAATTAAATAAGCTTTGCTTCTTCCTACTCTTTTTCGGACATGATGTAAAGTGAAATGATATGAAATTGTGTGATGTATTATGCTGTTAGTGTGTTCATTTTCGAAATAAACTAAAGAAAGAAAGTAGGGATGTCCGATAATGGCTTTTTGCCGATATCCAATATTCCAATGTTGACCAAACCCTTAATTCATACTTGCCAACCTTGAGACCTACGATTTCGGGAGGTGGGGTGGGGGTGAGGGGCGTGGTCGGGGGTGGAGCGGGGCGTGGTTAAAAGGGGAGGAGTATATTGACAGCTAGAATTCACCAAGTCAAGTATTTCATATATATATATATATATATATATATATATATATATATATATATATATATATATATATATATATATATATATACACACACACACACATATATTTATAAATACATATATATATATATATATATATATATATATATTTATAAATACATATATATATATATATATATATATATATATATATATATATATATATACACACACACACACACATATATTTATAAATACACATATATATATATATATAAAAATACATATATATATATATATATTATATATATATATATATATATATATATTATATAGATATATATATATATATATCCTGAAAATATGCAAACAAAACTGTGTTTAGATAATTGATACTTCAAACTTGCATAAATAAATATTAAGGAATATAACATAACTTGGCTTCTGAGAGCTTCAAAATGTAATGAATAAAATGCTAAAGTTGTTGATAAACAAGCAATTATTTTAATAATTAAATATGGTCATTTTAAATGAATTATTATGATAATTTAAAATTAATTATTTCAAATAACTTTATTTTAATGTATAATTCTATGGCTGGATGTAATAAGGAGTCAGAAAAAAATACAAATAAAAATACAATTAATTTGGATGTTTTTAGCAAAATATAGTAAACATTTATTGAGTTTTTTTTTTTTTTTAATTAATAAATATATTTATTTTTAGGTAAGATAAACATAATAATACAATTTATCTCTAGTCTGGATGATTTACTTCTTGTCACCCTGTTGTCCTCCCGTCGTGAAAAAAGGCTGTCCTCACTCAGGTCCGCATGGAGCTGGAGGGGGCGTGGCCTCCAGCTCCGGCTGAAAATCGGGAGATTTTCGGGAGAATATTTGTCCCGGGAGGTTTTCGGGAGAGGCGCTGAATTTCGGGAGTCTCCCGGAAAATTCGGGAGGGTTGGCAAGTATGCCTTAATGACCGATACCGATATCAACCGATACTGATATAAATAGTCGCGAAATTAACACATTATTATGCCTAATTTGGACAACCAGGTATGGTGAAGCTAAGGTACTTAAAAAAAAATAAAAAAAATAAGATAAATAAATTAAAAACATTTTCTTGAATAAAAAAGAAAGTAAAACAATATAAAAACAGTTACATAGAAACTAGTAATTAATGAAAATGAGTAAAATTAAGTGTTAAAGGTTAGTACTATTAGTGGACCAGCAGCACGCACAATCATGCATCCCTTGCAGACTGTATTGATATATATTGATATATAATGTAGGAACCAGAATATTAATAACAGAAAGAAACAACCCTTTTGTGTGAATGAGTGTGAATGGAGGAGGGAGGTTTTTTGGGTTGGTGCACTAAATGTAAGTGTATCTTGTGTTTTTTATGTTGATTTAATAAAAAAAACCAAAAAAAAAAACGATACCGATAATAAAAAAACCGATACCGACAATTTCCGATATTACATTTTAAAGCATTTATCGGACATCTCTAAAAGAAAGAATACTGTAGTAATACTAATTAATGCTACACCTACAAGATGTAATCACACATTTAGCTCTATAAAAACCAACAACGCAGCCTGCTAATTATGACAGGAGTTAGCATGGAAGCTAACAGCCTCACCAGCCGGCGGCCCGCCAGCCTGCGCCGCGTCCCACTCGCGAGGGCCTCCCGGACCCACGGACTCCCCCGGCGGCTCGTCGTACAGCGGCGTCCGCTCTCCTGTCTGCAGGTTGCGGCTGCCGGGGATGTCTGGCGGCGTGGTGACCCACTGGTGATGGTACGCCTCCCCTTGGCCGCCGCCGGCGCTGCGCAGAGGGTATCCCGCGCCGTAGTTTGGATCATCTCGGCCGCGGTAGACGAGCCCGTCAAAGCTGTCCGGTCGCCTGGAGGCCATGGAGGGGGTCAGCAAGAGGTACACGGCCGTCGGAGAAGCAAGAGATCAGCTTGAGCCGCCGGACAACAACAACATCCACCCGTCACCTGCTTCACCCGGAAGTTGTAGCGGCGTGTCGGCCGCTGCTGCCCCCTGCTGGTTACACAGCCTCAGGTGTTTCGTCACATGATTTAATATTCACATTCAAATTCCAGTTTTATAGTGCCAAATAAATACACATACTGTATACTCAAATACCAAATTAGTAATCTTACGCTTAAATGTAATCGTATTCAATCATTACATCCATTAAATCTAAACTATTGTTTATCCCTCCCGAACGTTGACCTTGACAAATTGGACATGCGCAGAACCTAACTTCGAACTGGTCCATTACAGTCTGTGTTGGCCCCATAGACATCTTCTAAGGGTACGCAGCATGGAGCGCTACCGCCTACTGGCGCTGACGAGACGCGGGGCCGCCATCTTGGAGTGGTGATCCGCTCCACTCGGTGCAATTCATTTGGCAGGAGCAATGAACTGTCAGCACATTTAATTAATCTTACCTCACTGAATACCACTGATTTTCACGCGCTTTTTTGTCATACGTGTAGCTATGATAAAGGACACATGTTTTGCCGTGTTTTATTATTCATAGTTTGCCATCACTGATGGCAAACTATTCATAGTTTGCCATCACTGATGGTGGAAACTTTACACTAGACTTCAGGCAACGTGGATCCTGTGCCTCTCCTGTCTTCCTGCAGACTCTGGGACCTCGATTTCCAAAGGAAATGCAAAATGTGCATGGTTGGGTGATGGTTTGGGGTGCCATGTCATCTGCTGGTGTCGGTCCACTCTGTTTCCTGAGATCCAGGGTCAACGCAGCCGTCTACCAGCAAGTTTTAGAGCACTTCATGCTTCCTGCTGCTGACCTGCTCTATGGAGATGGAGATTTCAAGTTCCAACAGGACTTGGCGCCTGCACACAGCGCAAAATCTACCCGTGCCTGGTTTACGGACCATGGTATTTCTGTTCTAAATTGGCCCGCCAACTCCCCTGACCTTAGCCCCATAGAAAATCTGTGGGGTATTGTGAAAAGGAAGATGCAGAATGCCAGACCCAAAAACGCAGAAGAGTTGAAGGCCACTATCAGAGCAACCTGGGCTCTCATAACACCTGAGCAGTGCCAGAAACTCATCGACTCCATGCCACGCCGCATTAACGCAGTAATTGAGGCAAAAGGAGCTCCAACCAAGTATTGAGTATTGTACATGCTCATATTTTTCATTTTCATACTTTTCAGTTGGCCAACATTTCTAAAAATCCCTTTTTTGTATTAGCCTTAAGTAATATTCTAATTTTGTGACACACGGAATTTTGGATTTTCATTTGTTGCCACTTCAAATCATCAAAATTAAATGAAATAAACATTTGAATGCATCAGTCTGTGTGCAATGAATAAATATAATGTACAAGTTACACCTTTTGAATGCAATTACTGAAATAAATCAAGTTTTTCAAAATATTCTAATTTACTGGCTTTTACCTGTATGAACATTCTGCATAATACAATATATAAAATGATACGTTTGTTTGATAATAGAATATTTACATGTATGAATGCTAATAGCCTTATGAAGGTGAAGCTGAAGAGGGATGGAATAACACCATCCTATCAAAATCAGTCTGCTTAAAATGTTGACTGCAGACAATTGAATAATCACTTGCAGTGAATCCTTCTCTCCTCAAAGCCACTTCCCACTTTTTCCTCACATCTAGGTCTTTGGGAAAGCTTCAAAAGTGTTAGATGTAATCTAGGTCAGTGCATACGGAATATGATTGATCAAGTTTCAGTTCATAGTCGGGTGAAGACATAGCCTAGTAGTTCAACAGTAATCCCCCAAATTACCCCATTCCAGGTGTCAGGTAAGTGTGCCTTTTCCTGTTTATCACATATTTTGTCCCACACATTTCACAAAGGTGGGCTACACAAAATTTGGTTGGAAAGCTAGACTAAGTTTAGACTTGTATAATACTGTATAGCCACTGTCCATCTAATTGTCTAGTTAACATATATTACAGCCCCCCCACACATACACAATCTGGACTGCGGTCCTACCTTTTACCCCTGTTGGCTTTTACAATCTTTATCTTCATCATTTATTTCAACTTTGTTATTCAAGTATGACATTTTTAAATGTAATTAATTTAATTGACAAGCAATTCTATTATGGTCATACTCTTGTTTGCTAGCGGCTACGATTTCAGTACTATTGAAGATCTTTGCTCCTTCTCAACTCTGTGGTAATATTCTTTTCACAAAATACAACCATTAGTACGTTAATGTTAAATCTTACTTGTGAAAAGTAATGCCCCGATTTCTATTTTCAACAGTCCGCACACCATCTTTGTTTTCTACCTGTCAACAGTCAGTTTAGGCTCCTCATCACCACTTCAAGATGGCGGCTCAATTTCTCGCGTCACAGCAGCCAAAGCTGCGTCTACTTATAAGATGTTTATGGTTGGCCCTGCGATGCACCCCGCATTCCGCCCGAGTGCAGCCGGGATAGGTTCCAGCACCCGCACCACCCGAAAAGGGACAAGCGGTAAAACATTGGCTGGATGGAACAAAGATTATTATCAAGGCTTAGGTCAGGCTGATTGCGAAAAATAAATACTAATCAAACAAACAGCAAAAGAAGGGACTCATAAAAACTGTTGAAAAATAAACGTGACAATAGAATTTTTCAGTGGCCCGACAATTGGCCCTATGGTTAAGAAACACCGAGATACTTTCTATACAACCTTTATTTATTTTTGATTGCAACAAACATCCTGCACTCTGATTGGTCCCTTCACTCAGCTCTCAGTGCCTATTGATTTTTGAGTGACAAACAAATCAACACCACCCATGTGATCCCCACAATCAATTAGCCAACGAGACTCGTTAGCTAGTTAAGGCAGCGGTGTCATTAAGGCCGACGGACGCTTTCATGACGTCTGAACTGATAAAAACAATTAAAAAAAAAAGACAAGTTTGATTGCCAGGGAAAATGGATAAAACATTTGCTACTTCCAGCTGAGATAATATTTACACTACTTGCAGCTCGTTCACATCAGCAGATTTCATGGCACTAGACAGCAAATTAACACAACTAATTAACATCTTTCACTGCTTCAGCCTCAGTTTCTCTACAAAACTTTAATTCTGGCTAACTAGTGTGCAAATTAACCTACCACTGTGTCACCATGATTACCAACTCAATTCTTTCTGAGGTCAGACGTCTATTAGCTCCTGCGCTAACGTGCCGTCTTACAGTAAACAGCTTGTTGGTATACCCACGACCTACATGAAGCCACGACAGGAAGCTAACGAGCCCAGCGGCTAATGGCAGTGTTCTGTGATGTCCACCACCACCGCCTTCCGCCAGCTGAACAGGAAGTAGCCGGCGCCGGCGCCCAACGCCACGGCGATGCAGAGGTAGGCGTTGTACGTCATGAAGACCAGCATCAAGAGGTAGCTGACCACCACCTGGATGATGTGCAGCAGTGTCTGCAGGAAGTGGGCGGGGCTTATCATCCGCTGTCTGAGAAGACAAGATGGCGAGTGTTACAGCGATGCTTTTGTTGCAGAGGCAGCGTTTCTGCTCGCCGGTCAGTGCATTTCTCTGCATGCTTTGCCCCTCCCGTCCCAGCTCTACTGACTATTAATGTTCTTTTACACAAAGCGCTGCATGTAATGATAGTTATTTTAGCTTTGTTTACATTTTTAAATGCATATTTTTGTTACATTGTTACTTTTTTGTTATTCTACTAATGGTGACTTTTTCCTCAAACAGTTGTGTTGGAGAACGGAGCAGGGAATATTTTTGAAATGTACCGGTATATACTATCCGTTTTTGATCCCTGTATTTAGTTTTGATATTGTTGTTTTAGCTTTGTTTACATTTTAAAATTCATATTTTTGTTACATTGTTACTTTTTGGTTATTTTGCTAATGGCATACTTGCCAACCTAGAGACCACCGATTTCGGGAGGTGGGAGGGGGGAGGAGGTTAAGAGGGGAGGAGTATATTTACAGCTAGAATTCACCAAGTCAAGTATTTCATATATATATATATATATCCATCCATCCATTTTCTACCGCTTATTCCCTTTTGGGGTCGCGGGGGGCGCTGGAGCCTATCTCAGCTACAATCGGGCGGAAGGCGGGGTACACCTTGGACAAGTCGCCACCTCATCGCAGATATATATATATACATATATATATATACATATATATACATATATATATATACACACACACACACAGGTAAAAGCCAGTAAATTAGAATATTTTGAAAAACTTGATTTATTTCAGTAATTGCATTCAAAAGGTGTAACTTGTACATTATATTTATTCATTGCACACAGACTGATGCATTCAAATGTTTATTTCATTTAATTTGGATGATTTGAAGTGGCAACAAATGAAAATCCAAAATTCCGTGTGTCACAAAATTAGAATATTACTTAAGGCTAATACAAAAAAGGGATTTTTAGAAATGTTGGCCAACTGAAAAGTATGAAAATGAAAAATATGAGCATGTACAATACTCAATACTTGGTTGGAGCTCCTTTTGCCTCAATTACTGCGTTAATGCGGCGTGGCATGGAGTCGATGAGTTTCTGGCACTGCTCAGGTGTTATGAGAGCCCAGGTTGCTCTGATAGTGGCCTTCAACTCTTCTGCGTTTTTGGGTCTGGCATTCTGCATCTTCCTTTTCACAATACCCCACAGATTTTCTATGGGGCTAAGGTCAGGGGAGTTGGCGGGCCAATTTAGAACAGAAATACCATGGTCCGTAAACCAGGCACGGGTAGATTTTGCGCTGTGTGCAGGCGCCAAGTCCTGTTGGAACTTGAAATCTCCATAGAGCAGGTCAGCAGCAGGAAGCATGAAGTGCTCTAAAACTTGCTGGTAGACGGCTGCGTTGACCCTGGATCTCAGGAAACAGAGTGGACCGACACCAGCAGATGACATGGCACCCCAAACCATCACCCAACCATGCAAATTTTGCATTTCCTTTGGAAATCGAGGTCCCAGAGTCTGGAGGAAGACAGGAGAGGCACAGGATCCACGTTGCCTGAAGTCTAGTGTAAAGTTTCCACCATCAGTGATGGTTTGGGGTGCCATGTCATCTGCTGGTGTCGGTCCACTCTGTTTCCTGAGATCCAGGGTCAACGCAGCCGTCTACCAGCAAGTTTTAGAGCACTTCATGCTTCCTGCTGCTGACCTGCTCTATGGAGATGGAGATTTCAAGTTCCAACAGGACTTGGCGCCTGCACACAGCGCAAAATCTACCCGTGCCTGGTTTACGGACCATGGTATTTCTGTTCTAAATTGGCCCGCCAACTCCCCTGACCTTAGCCCCATAGAAAATCTGTGGGGTATTGTGAAAAGGAAGATGCAGAATGCCAGACCCAAAAACGCAGAAGACTTGAAGGCCACTATCAGAGCAACCTGGGCTCTCATAACACCTGAGCAGTGCCAGAAACTCATCGACTCCATGCCACGCCGCATTAACGCAGTAATTGAGGCAAAAGGAGCTCCAACCAAGTATTGAGTATTGTACATGCTCATATTTTTCATTTTCATACTTTTCAGTTGGCCAACATTTCTAAAAATCCCTTTTTTGTATTAGCCTTAAGTAATATTCTAATTTTGTGACACACGGAATTTTGGATTTTCATTTGTTGCCACTTCAAATCATCAAAATTAAATGAAATAAACATTTGAATGCATCAGTCTGTGTGCAATGAATAAATATAATGTACAAGTTACACCTTTTGAATGCAATTACTGAAATAAATCAAGTTTTTCAAAATATTCTAATTTACTGGCTTTTACCTGTATATATATATATATATATATATATATATATATATATATATATATATATATATATATATATATATATATATATATATATATAAAGAAATACTTGACTTTCAGTGAATTCTAGCTATATATATATATATATATATATATATATATATATATATATATATATATATATATATATATATATATATATATATATATATATAAATAAGAGAAATACTTGAATTTCAGTGTTCATTTATTTACACATATACACACACATAACACTCATCTACTCATTGTTGAGTTAAGGGTTGAATTGTCCATCCTTGTTCTATTCTCTGTCACTATTTTTCTAACCATGCTGAACACCCTCTCTGATGATGCATTCTGATTCGTCTCCTTCTTGTGTGCTCAGTTGTGCACTGCACTCTCTAAAATCCGTAGATGTTATTGTCACATATGCATGTACAGTAGATGGCAGTATTGTCCTGTTTAAGAGTGTCACAACATTGCTGTTTACGGCAGACGAGCTGCTTTACGGTAGACGAAAACGTGGCTGCTGTTGTTGTGTGTTGTTACCGCGCTGGGAGGACGTTAATGAAACTGCCTAACAATAAACCCACATAAGAAACCGAGAACTCGTGCCCTCCATCATTCTACAGTTATAACGTCATTGGGCAGGCACGCTGTTTTATTGTGGGAAAGCGGACGTGAAAACAGGCTGTCGACACGTCACTCAGGTCCGCCTGAATTTCGGGAGATTTTCGGGAGAAAATTTGTCCCGGGAGGTTTTCGGGAGAGGCGCTGAATTTCGGGAGTCTCCCGGAAAATCCGGGAGGGTTGGCAAGTATGGCTAATGGTGACTTTTTCCTCGAACAGTTGTGTGTAGGAGAACACAACACTCGTAACTTAGATCTGATATCAGGTAAACATCGTCTACTGGCCTGTACCGCTCGAAGTGTTGTATGCAGGGGACCAAAGATTTGGAACCGGCTTTATAAGAGCCTCAAGATTCTCCAACTTCAAAAAGAAACTGAAAACTTACCTATTAACCACCTATCTCTAATGCCTCATGTGGGGTAGACTACTGTTGGGTTTTGCATGGTTGAATGAATGTATGTATGTATGTGTATGCTTGCTTTAGTACTGTTATCTTGTGTTTATCATATAGTGTTGTTGTTTTTTTGTTTGCCACCATGTTTCATCATTCCATGTATATACTGTCCTCTGGACCCTCTGTCAAAATCTTCTTCTAGCTTATTTGGGGGACCCTTTCACTTATGTTGCGTTTGGACCAGTTGTTCCTCCCAGGGAATTCAAGTCACAAGTCGCTCCCAAGTTCTTTACGACACTTAAAGCTGAGTAGAAAAACCACCAGAGACAGAATAAGTATTTTGTAATATATTTGCAAAGCTTTGTAAATACATTGAGACCAGTCCAGCATAGAACATTCAATCGTGCCGCCAAGATGGTCTGCCCCCCTTGAAAAACCCTCTCCCCTCTTAAGTCTCTCTCCCTCCCACCCTCGCAGTCATGTCCCTCTAGCCCAAAACACATGCCCATTGTCCTCCGCACCTGGACATAAGGCTAGATAAGAGAAAGGAGTATCTCTCTTTCTTACATTCCTCACTCAAGGTTAAGCACACAGTATTTGCAGACAACCAAAAGACCACAATTGGAAGAAAAACACTAGCTGTTTTGTAATATGATTATGAAATAAAAGAAGTAACACTTAAATTCGGATATACTGTCCTCTGGACCCTCTGTCAAAATCTTCTTCTAGCTTATTTTGGGGGACCCTTTCACTTACCAACATCTTTAAATGATATTCACTACTATTGTAATTGTTCTATGGCATTGTGAATAAACTAAACTTGAAACAAGGGAATATTTTTTAAATGTATATACTATTACTTTTTGATTGTTGTATTTAGTTCTAACACATTTTTATTTGCAGAACAGTAATTAGTCATTTTACATTTACATTTTTTGTTACATTGTTACTTTATTATTATTATTTATTTTATTATATTCAATTTTTTTTATTGTTGTATTTAGTTCTAAAAAACATTTGTATTTGCAGGACATTAATGGTATTTATTTTAGAGGTGTTGTTCACAGTTCAAAATTCATAATTTTGTTCCTTTTTTTTTTTGTTATTTAGCGAATGGTGACTTTTTTCTCAAACAGTTGTGTTGGAGAACGGAGCAAGGGAATTTTTTTTTAAATGTACCGGTATATACTATCCGTTTTTGATTGCTGTATTTAGTTTTGATATAGTTGTTTTAGCTTTGTTTACATTTTAAAATTCATATTTTTGTTACATTGTTACTTTTTGGTTATTTTGCTAATTTTGCTAAGGGTGACTTTTTCCTCAAACAGTTGTGTGTGTAGGAGAACGGAACAAGGGAATATTTTTTAAATGTATATACCATGCAGCCCTTTGAGACAATTGTGATTTAGGGCTATATAAATAAACATTGATTGATTGTTGTATTTAGTTCTAAAACATTTTTATTTGCAGAACAGTAATATTAGTTAGGCCCTGCGAGGAGGTGGCGACTTGTCCAGAGTGTACCCCGCCTTCCGCCCGAGTGTAACTAAAATAGGCTCCAGCGCCCCCCGCGACCCCAAAGGGAATAAGCGGTAGAAAATGAATGGATGGATAATATTAGTTATTTTACATGTTTATTTTTGTTACATTTTTAGTTTTTTGTTATTTTACTATTATTATTATTTATTGTATTATATTACATTGTTTTTGATAGTTGTATTTAGTTCTAAAAAAAACATTTGTATTTGCAGGACAGTAATGGTATTTATTTTAGATGTGTTGTTCACAGTTCAAAATTCATAATTTTGTTCCTTTTTTTTGTTATTTTGCGAATGGTGACTTTTTCCTCAAACAGTTGTGTTGGAGAACGGAGCAAGGGAATATTTATTAAATGTACCGGTATATACTATCCGTTTTTGATTGCTGTATTTAGTATTGATATAGTTGTTTTAGCTTTGTTTACATTTTAGAATTCATATTTTTGTTACATTGTTACTTTTTGGTTATTTTGCTAATTTTGCTAAGGGTGACTTTTTCCTCAAACAGTTGTGTGTAGGAGAACGGAACAAGGGAATATTTTTTAAATGTATATACTATGCAGCCCTTTGAGACAATTGTGATTTAGGGCTATATAAATAAACATTGATTGATTGTTGTATTTAGTTCTAAAACATTTTTATTTGCAGAACAGTAATATTAGTTAGGCCCTGCGAGGAGGTGGCGACTTGTCCAGGGTGTACACCGCCTTCCGCCCGATTGTAGCTGAGATAGGCTCCAGCGCCCCCCCGCGACCCCAAAGGGAATAAGCGGTAGAAAATGGATGGATGGATGATTGATGTTCGGATGTACATTGTAGACGCCGTCTTTGCTCCACAATAAGTCTTTGCTGTCGTCCAGCATTCTGTTTTTGTTTACTTTGTAGCCAGTTCAGTTTTAGTTTCGTTCTGCATAGCCCAGAGGTCGGCAACCTAAAATGTTGAAAGAGCCATATTGGACCAAAAATACAAAAAACAAATCTGTCTGGAGCCGCAAAAAATTATAAAAGTTATTTTACATGTTTATTTTTGTTACATTGTTAGTTTTTTGTTATTTTACTATTATTATTATTTATTGTATTATATTACATTGTTTTTGATAGTTGTATTTAGTTCTAAAAAAAACATTTGTATTTGCAGGACAGTAATGGTATTTATTTTAGATGTGTTGTTCACAGTTCAAAATTCATAATTTTGTTCCTTTTTTTTTGTTATTTTGCGAATGGTGACTTTTTTTCTCAAACAGTTGTGTTGGAGAACGGAGCAAGGGAATATTTTTTAAATGTACCGGTATATACTATTCGTTTTTGATTGCTGTATTTAGTTCTGATATAGTTGTTTTAGCTTTGTTTACATTTTAAAATTCATATTTTTGTTACATTTTGGTTATTTTGCTAAGGGTGACTTTTTCCTCAAACAGTTGTGTGTAGGAGAACGGAACAAGGGAATATTTTTTTAAATGTATATACTATGCAGCCCTTTGAGACAATTGTGATTTAGGGCTATATAAATAAACATTGATTGATTGTTGTATTTAGTTCTAAAACATTTTTATTTGCAGAACAGTAATATTAGTTCAGCCCTGCGATGAGGTGGCGACTTGTCCAGGGTGTACACCGCCTTCCGCCCGATTGTAGCTAAAATAGGCTCCAGCGCCCCCCGCGACCCCAAAGGGAATAAGCGGTAGAAAATGAATGGATGGATAATATTAGTTATTTTACATGTTTATTTTTGTTACATTGTTAGTTTTTTTTTGTTATTTTACTATTATTATTATTTATTGTATTATATTACATTGTTTTTGATAGTTGTATTTAGTTCTAAAAAAAACATTTGTATTTGCAGGACAGTAATGGTATTTATTTTAGATGTGTTGTTCACAGTTCAAAATTCATAATTTTGTTCCTTTTTTTTGTTATTTTGCTAATGGTGACTTTTTTACCTCAAACAATTGTGTGTAGAAAAACTGAATAAGGGAATAGTTTTTAAATTGATATACTAGTACATTGTTTTTGACAGTTGTGTATAGTACAAAACATTTTTATTTGCATGACAGTAATGGTATTTATTTTAGATGTGTTGTTTGCAGTTCAAAATTCATAGTTTTGTTTTTTTTTTTTGTTATTTTACTAATGAGGACCTTTTTCCTCAAACAATTGTGTGTACAAGAACGGAGTAAAGGAATATTTTTGGAATTTATATTCTATTGCACTGTTTTTGACCACAATTCTTTGGATGGAAGGGGTACGATCTTTTTGTGTGTGTCCTCGGCTTTACGACTCCGTGCCAATTGTAGTGTAAATGCTGAGAAAAGTACAAAAGTACGTGATAAAGACGCCTGTCTGTGAACACAAGGAGATAACGATCGTTCCTTGTATAACTGGCAGTTCCGAAAGTCCATCACACTGACAGTGCTGAGTAGCTCAGGTAAAGTCTAAACTACACATTTCACTGTCAATACTTCTTATTAGGGTTGTACGGTATACCGGTACTAGTATAGTATCGTGGTACCAAGGAATCAAAAACGGTACTATACTCAGTTCGAAAAGTACCGGTTCCCGGGCATGACTGCGCGTCGTCACGTCGTGACATTGCTGGTTTTACGAGCAGAAGAGCATGTTCGGCAGCGCACACACGCGGAGTACTTACAAGCAGACACAGTGTGTAGACAGAAAAGGGAGAACGGACGCATTTTCGCCAAAAAAGTAAAGATAAAGGTGAAGTTATAACACTGAAACGAAGAGGTGTTTTAAAACCTCTAAAGGCTTAGTGGCCACATGCGTGGACAGCACCTTTTAGCTCTTATTTCCAAAATTGTGTACACTACTGAATTGGGGTCTTATGGCCGCTTATGTGGACACTTATACTGCTATCTGGTGGTGTCAGAAGATTATAATAAACAATGTAATTTGGGAAAAAAAAGTGTAAAAATAAGAATTAGCGTGTCACTAAACATGAAGTTTGTGTACTTATGGACTAAGTACATCATATGAAAAGATGATTCTTGGTTTTTATTCTAATTAGGGTCCAATAAGCCCAAATAGCAAAGAGAAATAAAAAAAAGCATGTAAACTAACAGCATACCTGCCAACTTTTGAAATCAGAAAAACCTAGTAGCCAGGGTCCAAAATGATTATTAGCATTCAGACAGGTTAAAATGTTGCTAAAACCATCACTTTTCTATCAGTCACAGTGACTTTTCAAAACAAAAATATTACAGCAAAAATCATATGGGTTGATTGACATGTTTATTCTGTAAGCTAACTTCAATAGTTTGAAATTATTTTGACAGTTAATGCCAGTTATCCTGTCAACCTTTCACAAGACTTCAATTTGTTAATTGAAAGTATAAACAGTATAAACACTTTTTACAGTAAACAAATGGTAAAACAGTGCTAAACAATTCCATTAAAAAAAAAAATTGGTGTCATTATTAACTTTCTGTCCAAGCTTGTATAATCTACTGCCTTGTTCAATTGTAAAAAATATTCTGTGCCTAAAATTCACATTTCTATCACAATTATCATACTGTAAACATGGTAAGCTAACTTCATTACAATTAATAGTCCTGTCAATAGCATGGAATTACAATTCAAATGTAGTTTTTTTGTAAGCCTTTCAAAAGAATTCAAAATATGAAAAATTAATGAAAATTAATTTAAGCCATCAGACACTTGAAAAGTGGCACATCACATCTCTAATGTAATCATTTTAACTTTTCAACAGAAATAGCACTGCAAAAATATTAAGGACATACTTCTGTATTTTGGTAGTTATGCTGTCAACATTTAACAAGATTTCTTCAACTTGGACTTGAAAGCATAAATAGTATAAACACTTTTAACAGTATAACAGTACTAAACAATTCCAATAGATAACATTGGTGTCATTACCTTTTTGTGGCTAAAATCCAAATTTAACAACGGCATTAGACTTGTGTTTTTTTGTCCCAACGTGGTCTTTTACATCGCTAATTCCTCCGTGTCCGATCGAAAAATCTTGTCTGCACAAGGTGCAATTCGCGTAGTTTTCACCCTTTTTGGAACGGATGATTATTCCCGGATAGGCTTTTGAATATTCTTCACGGAATGACTGCAGTTTTCTTTTCGGTTTAAGACTGGTATTTTTCTCTGGCTGATTCCATGATCGTTCGCTCGTTTGGAAACAATGGGCAACAGGTGCCTGGTGCTTGGCAGCGGTGCTATAAATAGCCTCGCGCATGGCATTCGGAATGGCTCGATAGGAAGTTACGGGAAGCAGTGTCGATTGTCATTGTTGTTACGCGATTTCGTGAATAAAACTTTAAAAAAATTAAATAAATTTAATTAATGAAAAAACGTATTTTTTATCACTGCAACCGTAACCCGGAATAGGTTGATGAAAACCGTACTAATTACGGGAAAACCGGAGTAGTTGGCAGGTATGTAGTAGACATGATGTGTAGTGCTGGTGTTTACCACTCACCCAACTGTCTTGTGCGTCTCCATGAGAACGGTGCCGTCGGTGCCGGGCAGGGGCATTGAGTTGTAGCGCACGTTGACCTGACTGCGACGCAGCAGGTACTCTCGACCGATCTTCAGACCCTCGTAAAGGATGGCCAGCAGGAAGACGCCCAGGCACGCCCCCACCATCTCTGATTGGACAAGGAGACAAAGCGTTTGTCGGGTGTAAGAAGGCGAGACGAGAGCGCGGTAAAAAAGGTGGTTTGACGCCGACCTCCGGCTGAGTTGATGACCAGTCCGCTGAAGAGCAGCTCCACGTTCTGGTAGCCAAAGTAGAAGGTCATCGCCTAGGCAACAGCATTAGCGTTATAATAATAATTCAGTTTTATATGGCGCTTTTGATTGTCGTGAGTTGTTCGCGTGTGACAGTGACAAAGTGTAACCCACCATGCTGTGTCCCACATGTCCTCCGTCTCCTCCGTGTCCTCCATGTCCTCCGTTTCCGCCGCCGCTGGTGGGCGTGACCATGGTGTGATCGTGGTGGTGGTCGTGGTCCATGTGCATGCTGTGATTCATGTGCTGGTCCATACCTGCCCACAGAGACCTTCTGAACAAGCTCCACTTGAAGGCGAATAAAGTTGACAACGCTGCGTTTGTCTTTCGCCATCGTGAGCGTCATTAGGCAGAAGACAATAACCACGGCTGACGTGGGCGAGCGGACGCTCTGCCGTAATCGGATTGGCCGGCGCCCGCGGGCTACGGGAGGGCAGCAGCCAATCAGATTAGAGCTGGTTAAGGTTAGGCAGCATGTCTTGATGTCATTATCTTGTCATTTATTGGAAGTATCGTTCCATTTTCTAATGTTTACCCCATTCAGAGCGATGGAGCCTACACCCAATCACGTATTAAGACACTTTCCCGGAGAGTATGATGAAGAAATGTAGCTGCATAATACATACTTGCCTACCCTCCCGATTTTCCCGGTAGAGTCCCGAATTTCAGTGCCCCTCCCGAAAATCTCCCGGGGCAACCATTCTGTTATAATAATTATGTATATATTATCATCATAACTTTATGTTTAAGGGCCGTTGCTATAAATTATTGTCAATTGTGCCGAAGTGGTATTTTTGTATCTTTATCAGTGTTGGGTCCAAACTCGGCCTGATGATAGCCAAAGCCGAACACCGTGACGCACAGAGCAGAGACAAGGAGAAATGACCTGCGTCAATTAATTTCATTTATTCTATAATCATATATTGTGTCTAACTGGGATTGTCGAGATTACGCCCTTCCCTCAGCGACAGCTTCAGTGATGTAATAGGGCCCTTCCAAATAAATAGAGGAGGCGCGCGGGCTTGACTTTTAGAACGTGGTTTGGATCTGTAACTAGAATACAGCCCAAAACACGTGTCTCCTCCAGCTAAATTGAACTCTGTCTCTACATCAGGGGTGCTCATTACGTCGATCGCGATCTACCGGTCGATCTCGGAGGGTGTGTCAGTCGATCACCAGCCAGGAAAAAAAATGATTTCAGTTCATCCAAGACAGCTCGAAGGGGAAGTGGTATGCTGCCTGCACATTTTGTAGATCAGACTTCTCCATTGAACACGGTGGCCGAACGGATATACTCTTTCATAAACGGATTATTTATATATATATATATATAAGAAATACTTGAAAATATATACACCCCCTATCCCCCCCATCTCCCGAATTCGGAGGTCTCAAGGTTCAATCAATCAATCAATCAATGTGTATTTATTTAGCCCTAAATCACAAGTGTCTCAAAGGGCTGCACAAGACACAACGACATCCGCGGTACAGAGCCCACATAAGGGCAAGGAAAAACTCACAACCCCAATGGGACGTCGATGTGAATGACTATGAGAAACCTTCGAGAGGACCGCATATGTGGGTGACCCCCCCCTCTAGGGGAGACCGGATGCAATGGACGTCGAGTGGGTCTAGCATAATATTGTGAAAGTCCAGTCCATAGTGGATCCAACATAATAGTGAGAGTCCAGTCCATAGTGGATCCAACATAATAGTGAGAGTCCAGTCCATAGTGGATCTAACATAATAGTGAGAGTCCAGTCCATAGTGGATCTAACATAATAGTGAGAGTCCAGTCCACAGTGGATCTAACATAATAGTGAGAGTCCAGTCCATAGTGGATCTAACATAATAGTGAGAGTGCAGTCCATAGTGGATCTAACATAATAGTGAGAGTCCAGTCCATAGTGGATCTAACATAATAGTGAGAGTCCAGTCCACAGTGGATCTAACATAATAGTGAGAGTCCAGTCCATAGTGGATCTAACATAATAGTGAGAGTCCAGTCCATAGTGGATCTAACATAATAGTGTGAGAGTCCAGTCCATAGTGGATCTAACATAATAGTGAGAGTCCAGTCCATAGTGGATCTAACATAATAGTGAGAGTCCAGTCCATAGTGGGGGCGTTGTTCGAGATGATTGGCAAGTATGCTATCCTCCTTCTTTTATATATAATAAAAGAAATACTTGAATTTCAGTGAATTGCAGCTATTTATATATATATATATATATATATATATATATATATATATATATATATATATATATATAGCTGTAATTCAAAGAAATAAAAAAATAAAATAAATACTTGAATTTCAGTGAATTACAGCTATATATACATATATAGCTGTATTTAAAAATATATATATATATATATATATATATATATATATATATATATTAGGGCTGCAACAACTAATCGATTAAATCGATTATAAAAATAGTTGGCGATTAATTTAGTCATCGATTCGTTGGATCTATGCTATGCGCAGAGGCATTTTTTTGTTTTTTATAATTTTTGTTTTTTTTAAATAAACCTTTATTTATAAACTGCAACATGTATATGTGTATATGTATATATATATATATATATATATATATATATATATATATATATATATATATAAAAGGGCTGCAACTAACGATAACGAAGAGACAAACTACATTTCTATCCTTTCCAGTATTTTATTGGGAAAAAAAACAAAAACAGCATACTGGCACCATACTTATTTTGATTATTTTTTCTCAGCTGTTTGTACATGTTGCAGTTTATAAATAAAGGTTTATTTAAAAAAAAAAGAAGCTGTAATTAACTGACATTCAAGTATTTGTTATATAAATATACATATATTTTATATATATATATATATATATATATATATATATATATATATAAAATAAATACTTGAATTTCAGTGAATTACAGCTATATATACATATATAGCTGTATTTAAAAAAAAAAAAAAAAAAATATATATATATATATATATATATATATATATATATATATATTAGGGCTGCAACAACTAATCGATTAAATCGATTAAAATCGATTATAAAAATAGTTGGCGATTAATTTAGTCATCGATTCGTTGGATCTATGCTATGCGCAGAGGCATTTTTTTGTTTTTTATAATTTTTGTTTTTTTTAAAAATAAACCTTTATTTATAAACTGCAACATGTATATGTGTATATGTATATATGTATATATATATATATATATATATATATATATATATATATATATATATATATATATATATATATATATATATATATATTAGGGCTGCAACTAACGATAACGAAGAGACAAACTACATTTCTATCCTTTCCAGTATTTTATTGGGAAAAAAAACAAAAACAGCATACTGGCACTATACTTATTTTGATTATTGTTTCTCAGCTGTTTGTACATGTTGCAGTTTATAAATAAAGGTTTATTTAAAAAAAGAAGAAGCTGTAATTAACTGACATTCAAGTATTTGTTATATAAATATACATATATTATATATATATATATATATATATATATATATATATATATATATATATATGTATATATATATATATATATATATATAAAAGAAATACTTGAATTTCAGTGAATTACAGATATATATATATATATATATACACATATATAGCTGTAATTGACTGAAATTCAAGTATTTCTTTTATATATATATATATATATATATAAAATAAATACTTGAATTTCAGTGAATTACAGCTATATATATATATATATATATATATATATACATATGTAATTCACTGAAATGCAAGTATAGCATAATATCACTGCATCATATCATTACTGCAACAAAATGCTGGCCTTGAGGTTTCTCACAGTAAACTGAGATTTGTCTGACCTTTGACCTGCAGGAACACGTATAGCCTTCATGTGACTCAAAGGTCGTTTTCATTACTCTCATAAATAATTCAAACCAAACCTATGAGGTATAAATGAAGGTGTAGAGAACATATATATGTAACCCACCAGCTCCATGTTGGCAGTCTCCAACATGGAGCTTCCAGCAGAGGTCAGTGACACTCCAAACACTCTCCACTGACCTGCAGGGCTTCCGGTGATTCTTCTTCTACGCCGTGTCTCTCTCCTGCCGCCGACTCCACAAGGACGAGACTTCCTAAAAGGAGGAGAAAAAGGAACACAAAGTTTTTCTTCTCCTCGCTACTCGTCGCCGTCTGGTCTGAAGAGTGAGCGGCCGCTTCCGTCTCTGACGTCGCCGGGCGCAGACGCAGAACAGAGGGGAGGAGCCCAATTCGGCAGCGGACCAATCAGGACCTGAAAGGGGCAGAAGGGGGCGGGCGTGATGCCGCCACGTCACCGAGTCGAGAACAAAAAAAAAGAAAATCACGTGATTTATTGAATACACTGGAGTGCCTCAACTCACGAGCTTAATCGGGTCTGTCTCATATCAACGTTGTAATGATTTGGAGTCTATTTAATCGGTGCCTGCCCCACCAAAACAGCACGATTTGAACATGTAACATGCCCTTTTCAAAGAAAAACAAACTTTTAGCGAATAGATAGTGCATGAAAAACAATACAATAGAATCTCATACTTGCCAACCTTGAGACCTCCGATTTCGGGAGGTGGGGGTTGGGGGGCAGGGGACGGGGGTGGGGGTGGGTGCGTGGTTGGGGTCGGGGCTACGAGGGGAGGAGTATATTTACAGCTAGAATTCACCAAGTCAAGTATTTATAAAAGAAATACTTGACTTTCAGTGAATTCTAGCTATATATATATATATATATATATATATATGTTACCTTGAAAAAAAAATGTTACCTTGAAAAAAAAATGTTACCTTGAAAATCATTTTTAACCTTGAAAAAAAAATGTTACCTTGAAAAAAAAATTTTACCTTGAAAATCATTTTTTACCTTGAAAATCATGTTTTAACCTAAAACATTTATTTTATTTTATTTTTTTTTAAGTTTTTAAAAAATTTTAAATTTTTTTAAAAATGTTTAAAAATTGTAAAATTGTAAAAATTTTAAAATTTAAAAAAAAAAAAAAAAAATTAAAATAATTTTAATTTTTTTGAAATTTTTGAAATTTTTGAAATTTTTGAAATTTTTGAAATTTTTGAAATTTTTGAATTTTTTGAATTTTTTTATTTTTTTTTTATTATTTTTTTATTTAAAAAAAATAAAATTAAATATGTTTTTTTTTAAATATTTTTAGATTTTTTTAAATATTTTTAACTTTTTTAAACTTTTTTTTAACTTTTTTTTAACTTTTTTTTAACTTTTTTTAAAACTTTTTTTAAACCTTTTTTAAACTTTTTTTTAACTTTTTTAAAAAAAAAATTTTAACTTTTTTTTAACTTTTTTTTTAAAAAAATTAAAAATTTTACCCTAACCCTAACCCTAACCCTAAAAAAAATGTTAATTGTTAAAATTGTTTAAAAAAAATTTAACATTTTAAAATTGTTTTAAATTGTTATAAAAAATTTAAAAAATTTTTAATTTTTTTTTACAAATTTAAAAAAATTAAAAAATTAAAAAAAATAAAAACATTTCAAAACATTTTTAAAAAATTAAAACAATTTCAAATCATTTTTTACCTTGAAAAAAAAATGTTACCTTGAAAAAAAAATGTACCTTGAAATTTTTTTTACCTTGAAAATCATTTTTTACCTTGAAAATCATGTTTTAACCTAAAACATTTTTTTTTATTTTAAATTTTTTTTAAGTTTTTAAAAAAAATAATTAATTTTTGTAACATTTTTAAAAAAAATTTAAAAATTAAAAAAAAATAATATTTTTTTTATTTTTATTTTAAAATTTTAAACTTTTAAACATTTTAAAACATTTTTAAATTTTTTACATTTTTTACATTTAAAAAAAATATATATTATTTTTTTTTAATTTTTAAAATTTTTAAAAAATGTTACAAAAATTAATTATTTTTTTTAAAAACTTAAAAAAAATTTAAAATAAAAAAAAATGTTTTAGGTTAAAACATGATTTTTTAAAATATTTTTTAAAATGATTAACTTTTTTAAAACTTTTTTGAAACTATTTTAAACTTTTTTAAACTTTTTAAAACTTTTTTAAAACTTTTTAAAAAAAAAATTTTAACTTTTTTTTAACTTTTTAAAAAAAAAAATTTAAAACTTTTTTTTAACTTTTTTTTAACTTTTTGTAACTTTTAAAAAAAATGTTTACCCTAACCCTAACCTTAAGCCTAACCCTAACCCTAACCCTAATCTTAACCCTAACCCTAACCGTAACCCTAACCCTAACCCTAACCCTAACCCTAATCCTAACCCTAACCCTAACCCTAACCCTAACCCTAACCCTAAAAAAAATGTTAATTGTTAAAATTGTTTAAAAAAATTAAAACATTTTAAAATTGTTTTAAATTGTTTTAAAAAATTAAAAATTAAAAAAAAAAAAGTTTAAAAAAAATTTACAAACTAATTTTTTTTTTACAAATTTAAAAAAAAATTTAAAATATTTTTTTAAAATTAAAAAATTTGAAAATCATTTTTTACCTTGAAAAAAAATGTTTACCATGAAAAAAAAATGTACCTTGAACATTTTTTTTTACCTTGAAAATCATTTGTTTACCTTGAAAATCATTTTTAACCTTGAAAAAAAAATGTTACCTTAAAAATGTTTTTATACCTTGAAAATCATTTTTTACCCTGAAAAAAAAATTTTACCTTGAAAAAAAAATTTACCTTGAAAATTTTTTTTTACCTTGAAAATCATTTGTTTACCTTGAAAATCATTTTTAACCTTGAAAAAAAAAATTTACCTTGAAAAATTTTTTTTAACTTGAAAATCATTTTTTACCTTGAAAATCATTTTTAACCTTGAAAATCATTTTTAACCTTGAAAAAAAATGTTTACCTTGAAACTTTTTTTTTTACCTTGAAAATCATTTGTTTACCTTGAAAATCATTTTTAACGTTGAAAATTTTTTTTTTACCTTGAACATTTTTTTTTACCTTGAAAATCATTTGTTTACCTTGAAAATCATTTTTAACCTTGAAAAAAATTGTTTACCTTGAAACATTTTTTTTACCTTGAAAATCATTTGTTTACCTTGAAAATCATTTTTTAACCTTTCAAGACAAATAGTGACAGAGAATAGAACAAGGATGGACAATTCAACCCTTAACTCAACAATGAGTAGATGAGTGTTATGTGTGTGTAAATGTGTAAATAAATGAACACTGAAATTCAAGTATTTCAAGAAAAATAGTGTCATGTCTGTATTATCATGTTTTGTTTTAAGTCATGTTTTGTTTAGTTTCTGTCTTTTCACTCCCTTGTCTGGTCACCATAGCAACCATTAGTTTTCACCTGTCACGTCACGCACCTGTTTCACGTTTTGAGTCACGCACCTGCTTTCACTAATTATGTCCATAGTATTTAAGTTAATACATTTTCTGTTGTTCGGCCTGACGACATCCCCGCATTTATGCCCCCTGTCACACTCTGTCCTCCGCTGCGCACTTCATGTCCATGCCAAGTAAGTTTTGTTTCGATTAAGCCACAGTTAGTGTTTTGTTTAATTGTTCATAGTTTCTGCCAATGTGCAAGTTTTGTGTTTAAAGTCTAGTTTTATTCTCCGCCACTGTGCGCGCCTTTTGTTTATTCCTTTTTTGATAGTTTAAAATAAATCATGTACCCACCTTCAAGCCTTGACCAGTCCTATTCACTTGCACCTCGGGAGAACAAACCACACCATAGTCCAAGTTATGACAAATAGTGACAGAGAATAGAACAAGGATGGACAATTCAACCCTTAACTCAACAATGAGTAGATGAGTGTTATGTGTGTGTATATGTGTAAATAAATGAACACTGAAATTAAAGTATTTCTTTTATTAAAAATATTTCTTTTTAAATTTAAAATTAAAAAAATTAAAAAAAAATTTTAAAAATTAAATTTTTTTTTAAACATTTAAAAAAATTAAAAAATTTAAAAAATTTAAAACATTTAAAAAAAAATTTAAAAATTAAAAAAAAAAAAAAAATTAAAAAAAATAATAATAAATTTTCAAAAAATTAAAAAAATGTTACAACAATTAAAACTTTTTTTTAAAAACTTAAAAAAAATAAAAAAAAATAAAAATGTTTTAGGTTAAAACATGATTTTCAAGGTAAAAATGATTTTCAAGGTAAAAATTTTTTTCAAGGTAACATTTTTTTTTCAAGGTTAAAAATGATTTTCAAGGTAACATTTTTTTTTCAAGGTAACATTTTTTTTTCAAGGTAACATTTTTTTTTCAAGGTAACATTTTTTTACCTTGAAAATAATTTTAACCTAAAACATTTTTTTTATTTAAAATTTTTTTTAAGTTTTTAAAAAAAAAAATTAATTTTTGTAACATTTTTTAAAAATAAAAAAAAATAATATTTTTTTTTTTTAATTTTAAAATTTAAATATTTTTAAAAATGATTAACTTTTTTTAAACATTTTTGAAACTATTTTAAACTTTTTAAAACTTTTTAAAACTTTTTAAAACTTTTTAAAACTTTTTAAAACTTTTTTTAAACTTTTTTTTAACTTTTTTTTACTTTTTTTTAACTTTTTTTAAACTTTTTTTTAACTTTTTTTTTACTTTTTTTTAAACTTTTTTTTAACTTTTTAAAAAAATGTTTACCCTAACCCTAACCCTAACCCTAATCCTAACCCTAACCCTAACCCTAACCCTAGCCCTAACCCTAAAAAAAATGTTAATTGTTAAAATTGTTTTAAAAAATTAAAACATTTTAAAATTCTTTAAATTGTTTAAAAAAAAAAAAAAAAAAAAAAAAAAAGTTTAAAATTTTTTTTTTTTTCAAGGTAAAAAATGATTTTCAAGGTAAACAAATGATTTTCAAGGTAAAAAAAAAATTTCAAGGTAAATATTTTTTTCAAGGTAAATTTTTTTTTTTAAGATAACATTTTTTTTTCAAGGTAAAAAATGATTTTCAAGGTAAAAATTTTTTTTCAAGGTAACATTTTTTTTCAAGGTTAAAATTGATTTTCAAGGTAAACAAATGATTTTCAAGGTAAAAAATTTTTTTCAAGGTAAATTTTTTTTTTCAAGGTTAAAAATGATTTTCAAGGTAAACAAATGATTTTCAAGGTAAAATTAAAAAAAAAAATTAAAATTAAAAAAAAAATTTTTTTTTTTTTTTTTTTTTAATTTAAAAAATGTTTAAAAAATATTTGAATAAAAATAAAAAAATGTAAAAAAAAATAAATAAATAAAAAATAAAAAAAAATTAAAAGAAATTAAAAAATTAAAAAAAAATGTTTTAAGTTAAAACATGATTTTCAAGGTAAAAAAGGATTTTCAAGGAAAAAAAAATTTCAAGGTAAAATTTTTTTTTCAAGGTAAACATTTTTTTTCAAGGTTAAAAATGATTTTCAAGGTAAACAAATGATTTTCAAGATAAAAAAACATTTTCAAGGTAAAATTTTTTTTTCAAGGTAAAAATTTTTTTTCAAGGTAAATTTTTTTTTCAAGGTAAAATAGGGGCGGGGGGTAAGGCGGGGGTGGGGGCGTGGTTGGGGGCGGGGCTACGAGGGGAGGAGTATATTTACAGCTAGAATTCACCAAGTCAAGTATTTCATATATATATATATATATATATATATATATATATATATATATATATATATATAAAAGAAATACTTGACTTTCAGTGAATTCTAGCTATATATATATATATATATATATATATATATAAATACTTGAATTTCAGTGTTCATTTATTTACACATATACACACACATAACACTCATCTACTCATTGTTGAGTTAAGGGTTGAATTGTCCATCCTTGTTCTATTCTCTGTCACTATTTTTCTAACCATGCTGGTACCCAGAAAGGTTTCGAGTACTACCAAAAAAACTGAATCTCTGAAGACAGTATAAAAATCAGTGTTAAAGGTGTACAAATACTGTTTGTGTAATAAGCATGTTATTGTTTACAAATGAGGGTTGAGAGTTCATTACTAAAAAAAAAATAAAAAATAAAAATAATGTGGCTTCAGTACAGTTTTTTAATTGAGCTGCTGCATTTTGTGGTTGGATTGTTTATTTCTTTTCAGTAACTTCTACATTTCTAAAAGGGAGGAATGTAATAGAGTGATCTATGTTTGTCTGATGAGGTGGCGTCTTGTCCAGGGTGTACCCTGCCTTCCGCCCGAATGCAGCTGAGATAGGCTCCAGCACCACCCACGACCCCGAAAGGGATAGTCGGTAGAAAATGGATGGATGGATTACCTTGGAGACTTATACGGCATCTCCTTCAAGCTGCTTCTCTGTCAAACACACCATCTGCAGCCTCTCCGATTTTCATTGATAAATGTCCGCCATTTAGATATTATTTTAACGTCCTAGGCTGGCGTTAAGACACATTTTCTGTCTGTACAGTTCAGACTATGCTCGAATTGCTTCACACACTTTCATGTTTTTGATGATTGATGATCATACTTGCCAACCCTCCAGGATTTCCCGGGATACTCCCGAAATTCAGCGCCTCTCCCGAAAACCTCCCGGGACAAATTTTCTCCCGAAAATCTCCCGAAATTCAGGCGGACCTGAGTGACGTGTCGACAGCCTGTTTTCACGTCCGCTTTCCCACAATATAAACAGCGAGCCTGCCCCATCATGTTATAACTGTAGAATGATGGAGGGCGAGTTCTTGGTTTCTTATGTGGGTTTATTGTTAGGCAGTTTCATTAACGTCCTCCCAGCGCGGTAACAACACACAACAACAGCAGTCACGTTTTCGTCAACCGTAAAGCAGTTCGTCTGCCGTAAACAGCAATGTTGTGACACTCTTAAACAGGACAATACTGCCATCTACTGTACATGCATATGTGACAATAACATCTACGGCTTTTAGAGAGTGCAGTGCACAACTGCTATACTATATATTATATATATATATATATATATATATATATATATATATATATATATATATATATATATATATATATATATATATATATATATATATATATATATACATAAATACATAATAAAATAAATATATATATATATATATATATATATAGCTAGAATTAACTGAAAGTCAAGTATTTCATATATATATATATATGAAATACTTGAGTATTTCATATATATATATATTAGAGATGCGCGGTTTGCGGGCACAACCGCGGAGTCCGCGGAATATCCGCGGATCGGGCGGATGAAATTAAAAAAAATTAGATTTTATCCGCGTGTCGGGTCGGGCGGTTGAAATAAAAAAAAATTAGATTTTAAATAGATTCAGGCGGGTGGCAGTTAAACCAATTCGGAAATATATATACATAGTTAAATGTTGTTACCCACATACGAAAAACGAGCAGGCACCTGCAGCATATGCCACAACAGAAGAAAAAAAAAAAAAGAGATGGACACTTTTACGGAGCGGAGAAGGGACACCTCGCCAGGGTCCGGGACCGAGGCCCCTTCCCCCGAGAGGGCCCCACCGGGAGCCGTAGCTGAGGCGATCCGCGAGAAGGGCCCGACGCACGTCCAGGGTCACCACCGCGCCCACCGCACCGACACCCCGCCTCGTCCGCCTTCGCCGCGGCCGGCGTCACGCGCAGCAGGTAAGCAGCTTACCTGCCCGCCACCCCCGTGGCCGGGGACTCGTAACAGGGGTCACTCCGCGCGCTCCGCCCGCGCAGCTTACCTGCCCGCCACCCTCGTTGCCGGGGGCGCGTAACAGGGGTCACTCCGCGCGCAGTGCGCTCACGAAAGGGGTGGGGCTCACCCTGGTTGATATAGACAGCAGGACGGTGGCCATGGAAGTCGGAACCCGCTAAGGAGTGTGTAACAACCCACCTGCCGAATCAACTAGCCCTGAAAATGGATGGCGCTGGAGTGTCGGGACCATACCCGGCCGTCGCCGGCAGCGAGACGCGCTTGGAGGTGCGCTCAGTGTGGCTCCCATATGATTGCGCACTGGTGTGCGTCTGGGCCGTGACAGCGTGGGACGCGAATGTCTGTGCTGCATTGGATCAGTCTCCTTTCTTTAACAGGCAAAAGCTTTATAACCTCACTAATGCCTTGCATCGTCTATATTAGATATATAACAACGGGCGGGTGCGGTTCTGATCAAATGTTACATCGGGTGGATGGCGGATGGTTGACGACTTTCTGATGCGGTTGCGGATGAAATAATTGCCTATCCGCGCATCTCTAATATATATATATATGAAATACTTGAGTATTTCTTATATATATGAAATACTTGAGTATTTCTTTTATATATATATATATATATATATATATATGTATATGAAATAATGATTCTAGCTGTAAATATACTCCTCCCCTCTTAACCACGCCCCCCTCCCCACCCCCCGAAATAGGAGGTCTCAAGGTTGGCAAGTATGTTGATGATCCTTAAAAAAATCAGTTTAGTTCACGATCCTGAAAGTAAATCAGCTACGCCTACATGTGTTATCCCGATTTCTTTAAAAAAAATCACCTAAGTCTACGTATGTTATTCCGATCCTTAGGAAATCAGTTCAGTCTACAATCTTAAAAGACATATATATATATATATATATATATATATATATATATATATATATATCCTGAAAATATGCAAACAAAACTGTGTTTAGATAATTGATACTTCAAACTTGCATAAATAAATATTAAGGAATATAACATAACTTGGCTTCTGAGAGCTTCAAAATGTAATGAATAAAATGCTTAAGTCTTTGATAAACAAGCAATTATTTTAATAATTAAATATGTCCATTTTAAATGAATTATTAGGATAATTTAAAATTAATTATTTCAAATATGTTTATTTTAATGTATAATTCTAATGCCTGGATGTAATAAGGAGTCAGAAAAAATACAATTAATTTTGATGTTTTTAGCAAAATATAGTAAACATTTATTTAGTTGTTTTTTTAATTATTAATAAATATATTTATTTGTAGGTAAGATAAACATAATACAATTTATCTCTAGTCTGGATGATTTATTTCTTGTCACCCAGTTGTCCTCCCTCCTCACTCAGGTCCGCATGGAGCTGTAGGGGGCGTGGCCTCCAGCTCCGGCTGAAAATCTCCCGATTTTCAGCCGGAGAATATTTGTTCCGGGAGGTTTTCGGGAGAGGCACTGAATTTCGGGAGTCTCCCGGAAAATTCGGGAGGGTTGGCAAGTATGGGTACAACTTCACTGTAAATCCCAAAAATATTGTCATTGATGATACGTTTCTCATGTAGCTAACCTGCAATCACACCATTGTCATACACAATATGTTTATACTTCAGACTGTTTGAAAAACAACACAATCCAAATGTTAAGTTATTTATTTCCATCAGGTGACGTGTTATGTGACTGCCACAGCTTGTGTTCTTATTCACATTTAACTATTACACTTACGGGAAATCACAAGTTCACATAATCACCTTAATGATCAGCAGCCACTCAAATACAGGAAAAAAAAAATACATGAAAACTTAAATATATTTGTTTGTACATAAATAGGTGCCGGACTAAAATGAGCAAGACCACATTGAAATATTTATTAACATCAACAAACACAGCACAAAACAATCAACATCAAGCCAGGAATGCTAACAGTGCCACCGCCACCTCGTTATCATACTAGCCAGCTACGCGATAGTTAGCGTGGAATTCGGGTTTGATCTCGCACACGCGGCGCAGTAGGTCACCCAGGACCGCCTCCCGGTTACCACGGTAACTGGCTTGGATACGACCCATGCGCTCGACCGTGTCCCGGTCCACTTCCACAGCGCTGTTGCCATGGGAACCCAGGGCCTGGATAGGGGAAAATAATTACACAATCAAAATAAATTACATACTTGTATTAGTGCAATTCTTATTTGTAGTGATTCTTAATAGATTGAAAAAAAAATAAAAATCTATTTTTAAACACACAAAAAAATAAATGTACCTGTCTTGTCTGGCCACTCAGGAAAATCTAATTGTGTTGATATCTGCTGTACAGATTTACTTTGGAAAATAAGTGTTGGATACTTCCCTTGTTGCCTTATTTGTATTTGACTTGATTAAATATTTGGGTAGAATGTTATTCAAGGCCCAAGCTGTTTTTTCTCTTTGCTATTTGGGCTTATTGGACCCTAATTAGAATAAAAACTAAGAATCATCTTTTGATATGATGTACTTAGTCCATAAGTACACAAACGTGTACTTCATGTTTAGTGACATGCTAATTCTAATTTTTACACTTTTTTTCCCAAAATTTCATTGTATGTTATACTCTTCTGACACCACCAGATGGCAGTATAAGTGTCCACATAAGCGGCCATAAGACCCCAATTCCGGTAGTGTACACAATTTTGGAAATAAGAGCTAAAAGGTGCTGTCCACGCACGTGGCCACCAAGGCCTTTAGAGGTTAGAATTGCACTTTTTTTTTTTTTTTTTACATTTTGCCTGTTCACAATCATTATGTAAGACATGACAGATGGATTTTTTTTTTTGCATTCTAAATATTAAATAATTGCGATCAAAAGTTCGCTTACAAAAGGAGCCTATGGGGGCCGTGCAATTCCGCCTATAAAGCCCTTAAAAAAACATCAAAACACCTCCATGATATACATGATGTACCGGTAAGTATATATGTAATGTAGTAATGGGCACATTTATAAAAACATTAAATACGTATATATACGTATTTTGATCATTTTAAGCATATGCCGCGCATTAATTTAAAAACTGCATCACATTTGCTTTATTTTTTCTCTTCATTGCTGATTAATGGGTTAGGGTTAGGGTAAAAAAAATTTTTTAAAGTTTAAAAAAAGTTTAAATTTTTTTTTTAAAAAGTTTAAAAAAGTTAAAAAAAAAGTTTAAAAAAAGTTAAAAAAATTTTAAAAAATTAAAAAAAAATTAAAAACATTTAAGAATTTTTTTTTTTTTTTTTATTTAAAAGTAAAAAAAAAAATTAAAATAAAAAAAAAAAAAAAAAATTAAAACAAATTAAAAAATTTAAATTTAAAAAAATAAAATACAAAAATAAAAAAAAAAATAAAAAACTTTTTTTTTTTAAATTAAAAAATTTAAAAAAAAAAATTAAATTAAAAAAACTTACAAAAAATTAAAAAATTTAAAAAAAATGTTTTAAGTTAAAACATGATTTTCAAGGTGAAAAATGATTTTCAAGGTAAAAAAAAAATTTTCAAGGTAAATTTTTTTTTTCAAGGTTAAAAATGATTTTCAAGGTAAACAAATGATTTTCAAGGTAAAAAAAAATTTTCAAGTAAAATTTTTTTTTTTTCAAGGTAAATTTTTTTTTTCAAGGTAAAATTTTTACACAAAACAATCAACATCAAGCCAGGAATGCTAACAGTGCCACCGCCACCTCGTTATCATACTAGCC
>NC_084579.2:6315532-6320532 GCF_033978685.3 Nerophis lumbriciformis | reverse complement strand
AAATATCCAATTTAGTACATCTGCCAAGTATCAAACCGATATTAATCCTGAATATCCAATCTAAATCCTTTGTTCAGTAACACAGTGATACTGATGGTGTATACCCAGTGTGGTACATTTGTCCAGTATCAGACTGATACCAATCCTAAATATCCAATTTAGTACATTTATCAAGTATCAAAAATCGATATTGATCCTGAATATACAGTCTAAATCCTTTGTTCAGTAAAACAGTGATACTGATGGTGAATATCCAGTGTAGTACATTTGTCCAGTATCAGACTGATGCCAATCCTAAAAATCCAATTTAGTACATTTGCCAAGTATCAACCCGATATTGATCCTGAATATCCAATCTAAATCTTTTGTCTAGTAACACAGTGATACTGATGGTGTATACCCAGTGTAGTACATTTGTCCAGTATCAGACCGATACAAATCCTGAATATCCAATTGAGTACATTTTTCAAGTATCAAAATCAATATTGATCCTGAATATACAGTCTAAATAATTTGTCCAGTATCAGACTGATACCGATGGTGAATATCCAATGCAGTACATTTGTCCAGTATCAGACTGCTACTAATCCTAAATATCCAATTTAGTACATTTGCCAAGTATCAACCCGATATTGATCCTGAATATCCAATCTAAATCTTTTGGCCAGTAACACACTGATACTGATGCTGAATATCCAATGTAGTACATTTGTCCAGTATCAGACCGATACCAATCCTAAATATCCAATTTAGTACATCTGCCAAGTATCAAACCGATATTAATCCTGAATATCCAATCTAAATCCTTTGTTCAGTAACACAGTGATACTGATGTTGTATATCCAGTGTGGTACATTTGTCCAGTATCAGACTGATACGAATCCTAAATATCCAATTTAGTACATTTATCAAGTATCAAAAATCGATACCGATCCTGAATATCCAGTGTAAATCCTTTGTTCAGTAAAACAGTGATACTGATGGTGAATATCCAGTGTAGTACATTTGTCCAGTATCAGACTGATACCAATCCTAAATATCCAATTTAGTACATTTGCCAAGTATCAACCCGATATTGATCCTGAATATCCAATCTAAATCCTTTGTTCAGTAACACACTGATACTGATGGTACATATCCAGTGTAGTACATTTGTTCAGTCTCACACCGATACCAATCCTAAATATCCAATTTAGTACATCTGCCAAGTATCAAACCGATATTAATCCTGAATATCCAATCTAAATCCTTTGTTCAGTAACACAGTGATACTGATGGTGTATATCCAGTGTGGTACATTTGTCCAGTATCAGACTGATACCAATCCTAAATATCCAATTTAGTACATTTGCCATGTATCAACCCGATATTGATCCTGAATAGCCAATCTAAATCTTTTGTGCAGTAACACACTGATACTGATGCTGAACATCCAATGTAGTACATTTGTCCAGTATCAGACCGATACCAATCCTAAATTTCCAATTTAGTACATCTGCCAAGTATCAAACTGATATTAATCCTGAATATCCAATCTAAATCCTTTGTTCAGTAACACAGTGATACTGATGTTAGGTTTAGGGTTAGGGATCGGGTTTAGGGTTTAGGGTTTCGGTTTCGGTTTAGAGTTGGGGTTGGGGTTAGGGTTAGGGTTAGGGATAGGGTTTAGGGTTAGGGTTAGGGTTAGGGTTGGGGTTAGGGTTAGGGTTGGGTTTGGGGTTAGGGTTAGGGTTAGGTTTAGGGTTAGGGTTGGGGTTGGGGTTAGGTTTAGGGTTAGGGTTAGGGTTAGGGTTAGGGATAGGGTTTAGGGTTTAGGGTTTAGGGTTTAGGGTTTAGGGTTTCGGTTTCGGTTTAGAGTTGGGGTTAGGGTTAGGGTTAGGGTTAGGGATAGGGTTTAGGGTTAGGGTTAGGATTGGGTTTGGGGTTAGGTTTATTTTTAGGGTTAGGGTTAGGGTTAGGGTTAGGGAAAGGGTTTAGGGTTTAGGGTTTCGGTTTAGGTTTAGAGTTGGGGTTGGGGTTAGGGTTAGGGATAGGGTTTAGGGTTAGGGTTAGGGTTAGGGTTAGGGTTAGGGTTAGGGTTGGGGTTAGGTTTGGGGTTTGGGTTAGGTTTAGGGTTAGGGTTGGGTTTGGGGTTAGGTTTAGGGTTAGGGTTAGGGTTAGGGTTAGGGATAGGGTTTAGTATTTAGGGTTTAGGGTTTAGGGTTTAGGTTTAGGTTTAGAGTTGGGGTTGGAGTTGGGGTTAGGGTTCGGGTTAGGGATAGGGTTTAGGGTTAGGGTTAGGGTTAGGGTTGGGGTTAGGGTTAGGGTTAGGGTTAGGATTGGGGTTGGGGTTAGGTTTATTTTTAGGGTTAGGGTTAGGGTTAGGGTTAGGGTTTAGGGTTTCGGTTTCGGTTTAGAGTTGGGGTTGGGGTTGGGGTTAGGGTTAGGGTTAGGGTGTATATCCAGTGTGGTACATTTGTCCAGTATCAGACTGATACCAATCCTAAATATCCAATTTAGTACATTTGCCAAGTATCAACCCGATATTGATCCTGAATATCCAATCCAAATCTTTTGTTCAGTAACACACTGATACTGATGCTGAATATCCATTGTAGTACATTTGTCCAGTATCAGACCGATACCAATCCTAAATATCCAATATACTACATTTGACTAGTATCAGACCGATATCAGTCCTGAATATCTAGTCTAATACATTTGTCCAGCATCAGATTGATATCCGTCCTGAATATCCAGTCTAATACCTTTGTCCAGTATCAGATTGATATCAGTCCTGAATAGCCAAGCTCCATCCTGGTCTATTGAGAGCGATACAGAAGGCGGCCAAATTGAGGCTGTAAGCAGAAATGCTGATAATGGTCTGGGAGGCTCCCAGCACATTAAAGCTGCGCATAAAGGAAGTGTAAAATAAAGGATTATTTTATGACCACCATAAAGAAAATGCTGGCATCCACAAGTCACATTTGGTATCAGCGTGACAGACTCTCTGTGTTGGTCTCCTCCAGGATGATCCGCTCGCCGTCTGGCAGGAAGGTTTTAGGAGCAAAGTCGTCAAAACAAAACGAGAGCATTTGACATTTCTATGGAACAAGTTGGCGGACATCATTCTTGTGTCACCAAAGACAAAAAGTGTTGCAGTGCATTGTGGGAGTAAGGAAGCAGGAGTAACAGCTACCCAGCATGCCTTGCACTTGTACGTATATGTCCTTTAATCCTCTCTGTAAAATTGTCAATTGAAGAATTGATGAATGTTGTTTTTTTGTTGACGAGTGACCCAAGAAATGATCAACTGAACTAATCTTGTCAAACTACTCGTCTCTTTGTTGTCTCGCATTTTGGAATATTTTACAATATTTTTTTATTTGTGCGTGTCGATACTGATCCTAAATATCCAGATCAACCCTGCCAGCGTTCAACATCTTTCTTGGAGGGATCGGCCTTTTTGGGCCTTCCTTTTTCCATCCCACACCTGGACATTTATTATGAAGACAAATAAACGTAATTTTATGAAGCTTATTTCCTAACAAGTATTGTGAGATAAAACTCTTACAGAGAATTTGATATTTGATAAAAAGAAATGTAATCAAGTATCCCCATGGTGTGATTGTAAAAGACGATACAGGCTCACTTTCTCCATGATGTCATCCTTTTTTTTTTGTGCTTTTTTGACATTTTCACTTGCTCCGTTTCATGTTTGGTCCTCAGATGTCGTATTCATTTCCTGGTCTCGAATGCATCTCTAATGGTATCATTGCTATTTTCAGTATCAATATTATGGCTGGGAATCATGGCCAATGTCTAAAATGAATTAGAGTTCATGTCACCCAGGATAAATTGGGGCCTTAAGCAGAATTTTATTTTGTCCAGTATCAGATTGATATCCATCCTAAATATCCAATGTAGTAAATGTGTCCAGTATCAGACCGATACCAATCCTAAATATACAATTTAGTACATTTGTCAAGTATCAAACTGATATTGATCCTGAATATCCAATCTAAATCCTTAGTCCAGTATCAGACTGATAGCGATGGTGAATATTCATTGTTGTGCATTTGTTCAGTATCAGACTGATACCAATCCTAAATATACAATTTAGTACATTTGTCATGTATCACACTGATATTCATCCTGAATATCCAATCTAAATCCTTAGTCCAGTATCAGACTGATACTGATGGTGAATATTCAATGTAGTGCATTTGTCCAGTATCAGACCGATACCAATATTAAATCTCCAATTTAGTACATTTGTCAAGTATCAAACTGATATTGATCCTGAACATCCAATTTAAATCCTTAGTCCAGTATCACACTGATATTCATCCTGAATATCCAATCTAAATCCTTAGTCCAGTATCAGACTGATACTGATGGTGAATATTCAATGTAGTGCATTTGTCCAGTATCAGACCGATACCAATCCTAAATATCCAATTTAGTACATGTGCCAAGTATCAAACTGATATTGATCCTGAATATCCAATTTAAATCCTTAGTCCAGTATCACACTGATATTCATCCTGAATATCCAATCTAAATCCTTAGTCCAGTATCAGACTGATACTGATGGTGAATATTCAATGTAGTGCATTTGTCCAGTATCAGACCGATACCAATCCTAAATATCCAATTTAGTACATTTGCCAAGTATCAAACTGATATTGATCCTGAACATCCAATTTAAATCCTTAGTCCAGTATCACACTGATATTCATCCTGAATATCCAATCTAAATCCTTAGTCCAGTATCAGACTGATACTGATGGTGAATATTCAATGTAGTGCATTTGTCCAGTATCAGACCGATACCAATCTTAAATATCCAATTTAGTACATTTGCCAAGTATCAAACTGATATTGATCCTGAATATCCAATCTAAATCCTTAGTCCAGTATCAGACTGATACTGATGGTGAATATTCAATGTAGTAAATGTGTCCAGTATCAGACCGATACCAATCCTAAATATACAATTTAGTACATTCATCAAGTAT
>NC_084579.2:6260532-6310532 GCF_033978685.3 Nerophis lumbriciformis | reverse complement strand
CACTAGAGAAAAGCGCTATATAAATATAATTCACTTCACTTCACTTCATTAGGCAGTTCTAGTTTTTATGTTTATTTATTTGTATTATCTTTTATTTATTTTCTTTTAATACACTGTAGCACTTTGAGGTTGTTTGCTCAATGAAAAGTGCTTTTTTAGAAATAAAATCTATTATTATTATTATTATTATTATTATTTTGAATGGGGAAAATTCCCCGGAAAACCTGGAATTCTGGGAATTCTGGGGAATTGTTTAAGGGGAAAGCCAGCGATTCCTGAATAGGCGGAAATTAAATGTGGGAATTGCGGGAGTTTGAAGAAAAGGATACTTCACCAGTGCCTCCATGGAAATGCCCCCCTCTCCCTCAAATAACTACATACCCCCAAATCCTCCACCCGACACCTCCGCTCCGGACAGGCTAACTAACCTCCTCCAACCTCCGAGGACAAAGCTACAAACAATGGGAGACCAGGCTTTCTGCTACGCCGCTCCCAGTCTGGGGAACGCTCTCCCTGACCACCTGAGGGCACCACAGACTGTGGATGCTTTTAAAAAAGGCTTAAAAACCCTTCTTCTTTTTTTTTTAAAAAAAGGCTTTTTTTTTAGATGTATGCATACTAGTTCTAGCTATTAGGCAGTTCTAGTTTTTATGTTTATTTATTTTGTATTATATTTTATTTATTTTATTTATTTTCTTTTAATACACTGTAGCACTTTGAGGTTGTTTGCTCAATGTAAAGTGCTTTTTTAGAAATAAAATCTATTATTATTATTATTATTATTATTATTATTATTATTATTATTATTATTATTATTATTATTTCGAATGGGGAAAATTCCCCGGAAAACCTGGAATTCTGGGAATTCTGGGGAATTGTTTAAGGGGAAAGCCAGCGATTCCTGAATAGGCTGAAATTAAATGTGGGAATTGCGGAAGTTTGAAGAAAAGGATACTTCACCGGTGCCTCCATGGAAATGCCCCCCTCTCCCTCAAATAACTACATACCCCCAAATCCTCCACCCGACACCTCCGCTCCGGACAGGCTAACTAACCTCCTCCAACCTCCGAGGGCAAAGCTACGAACAATGGGGGACCGGGCTTTCTGCTCCGCCGCTCCCAGTCTGGGGAACGCTCTCCCTGACCACCTGAGGGCACCACAGACTGTGGATGCTTTTAAAAAAGGCTTAAAAACCCTTCTTTTTTTTTGTTTTTTTTAAAGCCTTTTTTTTTAAAGATATATGCATACTAGTTCTAGCTATTAGGCAGTTCTAGTTTTTATGTTTATTTATTTGTATTATATTTTATTTATTTTCTTTTAATACACTGTAGCATTTTGAGGTTGTTTGCTCAATGTAAAGTGCTTTTTTAGAAATAAAATATATTATTATTATTATTATTATTATTATTATTATTATTATTATTATTATTTTGAATGGGGAAAATTCCCCGGAAAACCTGGAATTCTGGGAATTCTGGGGAATTGGTCAAGGGGAAAGCCAGCGATTCCTGAATAGGCTGAAATTAAATGTGGGAATTGCGGAAGTTTGAAGAAATGGGTACTTCACCAGTGCCTCCATGGAAATGCCCCCCTCTCCCTCAAATAACTACATACCCCCAAATCCTCCACCCGACACCTCCGCTCCGGACAGGCTAACTAACCTCCTCCAACCTCCGAGGACAAAGCTACGAACAATGGGAGACCGGGCTTTCTGCTCCGCCGCTCCCAGTCTGTGGAAAGCTCTCCCTGACCACCTGAGGGCACCACAGACTGTGGATGCTTTTAAAAAAGGCTTAAAAACCCTTCTTCTTCTTTTTTTTAAAAAAGGCTTTTTTTTTTAGATGTATGCATACTAGTTCTAGCTATTAGGCAGTTCTAGTTTTTATGTTTATTTATTTGTATTATATTTTATTTATTTTCTTTTAATACACTGTAGCACTTTGAGGTTGTTTGCTCAATGTAAAGTGCTTTTTTAGAAATAAAATCTATTATTATTATTATTATTTTGAATGGGGAAAATTCCCCGGAAAACCTGGAATTCTGGGAATTCTGGGGAATTGTTTAAGGGGAAAGCCAGCGATTCCTGAATAGGCTGAACAGTTAGAAGAAGAAGAAGAAGAAGTAATAATAAATAGATGAATTTGGGTGTAGAAAACTGTATGTGTGAATTAGGGCTGCAACAACTAATCGATTAAATCGATTAAAATTGATTATAAAAATAATTGGCGATTAATTTAGTCATCGATTTGTTGAATCTATGCTATGCGCATGCGCAGAGGCTATTTATTATTATTATTTTTTTTTTATATAAACCTTTATTTATAAACTGCAACATGTACAAACAGCTGAGAAACAATAATCAAAATAAGTATGGTGCAAGTATGCTGGGTCTCCCCCCCCCCCCCCCCCCCCCCAATAAAATACTGGAAAGGATAGAAATGTAGTTTGTCTCTTTTATCCGATTATTAATCGATTAATCGAAGTAATAATCGACAGATTAATCGATGATCAAATTAATCGTTAGTTGCAGCCCTAGTGTGAATGCTTTGGAGCATTCACACAATAATGACAACAATGGCAGTATGATAATAGTACTACTATTAATAATAATAATAATAATAATACTATTAATAATAATAATAATAATAATAATAATAATAATAATACTATTAATAATAATAATAATAATAATAATAATAATAATAATAATAATAATAATACTATTAATAATAATAATAATCATTTGGAGTGAACTTGGCGGTGGGTCCAGCTGGGAGCGACTCGCGGACACGGTCGCACGTTAACCAGGTTGTTGGGCCGCGTTAAGACAAGGTTCCCGTGGCGCCGGGGTCACGCTGAGATGGCGCTGATAACGGCGGTCACAAGACACGAAGGTCAGGCGGCCCACGGCGAGCGTGGTCACGGTCAGGTGTCGCAGGTGTGGGCGGAGCACTTAGGAGCGGCCCGTTATTGATCGGCGTGAGTGCAAGCCTCCCGTGACCCCCTGGTGACCACGCTCCAGAGGCCGCAGGTCACCTCTCGCGGCCCCCCAAAAAACGGCGGCGGCCCAATCGCAGGAAGAGAGCGTGCTTGGCGTAATCGATACGACGAGACGGCCCGATCGATGGCGTGACGTCATCGTGCGAGCAAACATTAGCTTTAGCTTAGCATCAGGTCATTTCCCGCACCCCCTTTAATTTATTACCGCCCAGAAAAGGCTTTTAATAAAATGATCATTTAATCATGCAAAATAATCAATTATTGGCGTCCAGAGAAAGCTTTTAATAAAAGCTAATGGCCGCCGGCGTATTTGCATAGAGATGACGTACAGCGCCGCCTTGACGTGACTTTTACCGTATGATTGAGGAGGTTATTACACGCGCACTTTGCTACGCTAACAGCTTCTTGTAGCCGCGCTAACGCTAATAACGCACAAAAGACTGCGCTGACCTTTCCGCGTGGCCGTCATTACTTAGCCCCGCCTCCACGGCGTCCATCCATCAGGGAGGCCGCGACCTTTGCCGACCCCGCCATCCATCACCCGGTTGTCACGCGCACGCTCGCTCGCCGCACTTTGGGCGCCAACAGGTGCTAACGTGTGACACGCTGACAACAAACAGGAAGTCATATTTATAGAATATTTATTGATTTCTTTTCATTTTTGTCAAACGTTCATTTTGGAATCGGACATGGAAAAAAAAAAAAAGAACATGGATTACAAATGTTTCTGTGGACAAAATGTCAATATAATAATAATAATAATAATAATAGTTTATTGAGTCAAAGTGCTGAGGTTACAAGATCATTTAAATCATCAATGACGTGTTGCGTTCACGTGTCGAGTCCTTCCTTCCGCGTGAACATTTTCTTTTTCTTTTTAATTATCTAAAAACAAAACAAAAACTAAAAAAAAATTAAAATACATTTTTTTTGTTTCTATTTACAGCAAACAATCCCGCCGAAAGGTGCACGAAGGTAAAAAATAAAAATAAAAAATAAAAAAAGAAGAAGAAGCACCTTTTACGAGCTGTCGTGCTCGGGCGTGTGCGCGAGCGCGTGCTTGTGGAGCAGGTCGTGGTCGTGGTCCGGGTCCAAGGGTTTATCGTAGTCCTCGTCCTCGTCCGGGTCCGAGCTCACCTTTAACCTCTGCGTCTCACAGTCCTGCTTCTTCTTGGCGGAGGCCATTTCCGCCGCGTGCTTCTTGCGCCACTTGGTCCGACGGTTCTGGAACCACACCTGCACGCGCGCGCGCGCACACATAGGGAAAACAGGTATAAAAACAAATATTGATTTTAAAAATATATATATATTTGAGTGTAAAAGCCTGGAAATGTTTTATGTGAGTAGCTGAAAGAAAATGGATAATTTCCGGGTTTTTTTAAATTATTATCATCATTATTATTATCACCATTATTAAAGTCTCGTCTTAAGACCCACTTTTATTCTTTGGCTTTTAACACTACGTGAGTGGTGTGGTCCTCTGTGTGTGTTTTTTTTTTAAATAAATGTTAAATTTCTATTTACTGTTTTAATTGTTTTTCCCCTTTAAAATCGTTTTTAATAATATTTATTTTATATTACTTTTATATTGGTTCTATATTTATTTATTTTGTTGTTTTTATTCAGTCATTGGTGGAGCTAAGGATAATATGGTATTATTGTTTTTAATTTTGTTTTTAATATTATTTTTCCCCTTTAAAATCGTTTTTAATAATATTTATTTTATATTACTTTTATATTGGTTCTATATTTATTTATTTTTTTGTTTTTATTCAGTCATTGGTGGAGCTAAGGATAATATTGTATTATTGTTTTTAATTTTGTTTTTAATATTATTTTTCCCCTTTAAAATCGTTTTTAATAATATTTATTTTATATCACTTTTATATTGGTTCTATATTTATTTATTTTTTTGTTTTTATTCAGTCATTGGTGGAGCTAAGGATAATATTGTATTATTGTTTTTAATATTGTTTTTAATATTATTTTTCCCCTTTAAAATCGTTTTTAATAATATTTATTTTATATCACTTTTATATTGGTTCTATATTTATTTATTTTGATGTTTTTATTCAGTCATTGGTGGAGCTAAGGATAATATTGTATTATTGTTTTTAATTTTGTTTTTAATATTATTTTTCCCCTTTAAAATCGTTTTTAATAATAGTTATTTTATATTACTTTTATATTGGTTCTATATTTATTTATTTTTTTGTTTTTATTCAGTCATTGGTGGAGCTAAGGATACTATTGTATTATTGTTTTTAATATTGTTTTTAATATTGTTTTTAAAATTATTTTGGAAACATTTTTGTTGTTTAAATGTGCTTTATAAATAAAGTGGATTGGATTGGATTGAAATGTTTTGGAAAGAAAACAAAACAATATTTAAATGACATTATTTAATTCAGTTCAGAGACACTTAATGGCTCTAAAAGGCCTCAAAGGAGAGAAAAAAAGTGATTGTTGTTATCGAATAACATTCTCGTAAAAATACGTGATTAAAATAACAATTTAACACTTATTGTGGGTATAAATTAAAATCAACTATAAAGTTATAAAAATAATTCATCAATAAAAGTATTGCCGTTAAAATAGGTGACTGATAAGAACTATTTCTTTCGATTCTTGTTATTTTTAAATAATTCATAATTTTAAGTGTGTGTTTACTATTAAAAAAAAGCACAGCTGCTTTAAAATAACAAAGTTAAAATTTAATATATGATTATAAATAACATAATTAGATTTCAGTTAAATAGGTAAATATACGATATCATTTTAAAGGTAAAAGCTGAGTTCAGATCATTTGAATGTCAATAAACGCGATTATTGTGAATAATAATAATAATAATAATAATAATAATAATAATAAAAAAAGGCCTATAGTGAAAGTGAAAGCTGTTTAAAATAATCAAGTGAAAATGATGATTATTATTAAATCATTTGGTGTAGTGAGGAATTATTATTATATATGTGTGTGTGTGTGTGTGTGTGTGTGTGCGTGCGCGCGTACCTTGACCTGGCTCTCGGTCATGCCGAGGGAGAAGGCCAGTCTCGCCCTCTCCGGTCCCGCCAAATATTTGGTTTGTTCAAAAGTTTTTTCCAGAGCAAAAATTTGTTGTCCAGAGAAAGTTGGTCTTGTGTGTTTTCTTTTCCCGTCCTTGTCCAACACACAACTCTGCTCTGCAACACAACAACACATCATCGTTACTGATAACACACACACACACACTGGCTCACACACACGCGCGCGCACGCACACACTCACGGGGCGAGCACGCAAAGCGCGCGTCCCTCCAGTGTGGACTCTGCATGACCCCCGGCCAGAAAATGGGGGTCCGGCCCGGTAGTTCGGTGAGGGGCTTGGGGTAGCGGGACGCCGCGGGGGTGAAGAAGAGTCCGGGCGGCGGCGGCGGGCTGAGGCTGCTGAAGCGCGGGTGCAGGGCGCCTAAAACCCCCGCCGAGGCCGAGGCGGCGGAGGGCCGGTTGAGGATGTCGTTGATGCCGTGAGGGGTCGCGGACGAGCACATGTGCTGCGGGGAGCCGAGACCCGACGACTTGAGGCCCGGGGAGGACGCCGCCATGCCGCCCGGGTTGGGCGAGCTGGTGGCCGGGGAGGTGGACGAGGTGTGTCCGGCGGAGGAGAGCGGGTAGGCGGGGTACTGGGGGGTCTTCATGTCGGCCATGCTGTGCAGAGCCGCCAGAGGTGGGGTGCTCAGGAGGAAGCTGCTCTGGTCCATCGGACCCAGCGCTAACATCACCCTAGCAGGTCCGGACTCGGACAGACGGTCCGCTTCTAGCAGTCCATGTCCGCGCGGAGCCGCAGCAAGGGCGCCGAGGTGCAGGAGGGGGTGGGGGGAGGATGGATCAGTCCCGCTCGGCCTGCTTCAACAAGTTGTCAGAGTCTGCAAGTGGATCTTCTGGTTCCGACGTCCCGCAGCCCGGGGGGGCCAAGTTTGAGAGCTGTGCGCTGATTGGAGCGCGGGGATGTGACGTCACGCACAGGCCCGGGTGGAGGCGCGCCTCCTGATTGGCTCATGTATGCTGCTTTTTTTTTTTTTTTTTTTTTTTTTAATAAGCATAATAATAACAATAGTAATAAAGAAGAAAAGAATGATGGAGAAGAAATAAACACCGGACGGAAAGACACAAACTGCCGGCATCTTCTCGGTGACAACAACAACTTTTATCACCTCCGTTTCATCTTCATCGTCAACATGTGGCGTGTGGCGCCATCTGGTGGGCAGACTGCGTTAATGACTTTCCCCGCCCCCGAAGATGCACAAAAACAAAAGAAATCAGTGTAAATATTTGTAACGTTGACTGAATAATTACGTTCAATATTGGGAAAAAATATTTTGACATGAAAAAGGTCTCGGTGGTCTATATTGGCCTCCAAAGTGTCTCGTTGGGTTCAGCATGACCAGCTGCGTCCAGCATGACGGCTCCACGTGACAAGTGGTCACGTGATTGATCGGTCTGATGGGTCATGTCAAGGTTGGTGCAGGTAGCTCGTGTTGGACCTTCCAAAGTGGGGTTAGCATCACAGACTACAACATCACAACTTCAATAAGTACACTGTGTACTTAGTTATATAGTGTGTGTGTACTTAGTTATATAGTGTGTGTGTACTTAGTTATATAGTGTGTGTGTACTTAGTTATATAGTGTGTGTGTACTTAGTTATATAGTGTGTTTACTTAGTTATATAGTGTGTGTGTACTTAGTTATATAGTGTGTGTGTGTGTGTACTTAGTTATATAGTGTGTGTTTACTTAGTTATATAGTGTGTGTACTTAGTTATATAGTGTGTGTGTACTTAGTTACATAGTGTGTGTGTGTGTGTACTTAGTTATATAGTGTGTACTTAGTTACATAGTGTGTGTGTACTTAGTTATATAGTGTGTGTGTGTGTGTACTTAGTTATATAGTGTGCGTGTACTTAGTTATATAGTATGTGTTTACATAGTTATATAGTGTGTGTTTACAGTTATATAGTGTGTGTTTACTTAGTTATATAGTGCATGTGTGTACTTAGTTATATAGTGTGTGTGTACTTAGTTATATAGTGTGAGTGTACTTACCGTAGTTACATCGTGTGTGTGTGTGTGTGTGTGTGTACTTAGTTATACAGTGTGTGTGTGTGTGTGTACTTAGTTATATAGTGTGTGTGTGTGTGTACTTAGTTATAAAGTATGTGTGTACATAGTTAAATAGTGTGTGTACAGTTATATAGTGTGTGTGTGTACTTAGTTATATCGTGTGTGTGTGTGTACTTAGTTATATAGTGTGTGTGTACTTAGTTATATAGTGTGAGTGTACTTAGTTATATAGTATATGTGTGTACTTAGTTATATAGTGTGTGTGTACTTAATTATATAGTGTGAGTGTACTTAGTTATATAGTATGTGTGTACATGGTTACATAGTGTGTGTGTACAGTTATATAGTGTGTGTGTACTTAGTTATATAGTGTGTATGTGTACTTAGTTATATAGTGTGTGTACTTAGTTATATGGTGTGTGTGTGTGTACTTAGTTGTATAGTGTGTGTACTTAGTTATATAGTGTGTGTGTACTTAGTTACATAATGTGTGTGTACTTAGTTATATAGTGTGTGTACTTGGTTACATAGTGTGTGTACAGTACTTAGTTACATAGTGTGTGTGTACTTAGTTATATAGTGTGTGTACAGTACTTAGTTACATAGTGTGTGTACAGTACTTAGTTACATAGTGTGTGTGTACTTAGTTATATAGTGTGTGTGTACTTAGTTACATAGTGTGTGTGTGCTCAGTTATATAGTGTGTGTGTACTTAGTTACATAGTGTGTGTGTACTTAGTTACATAGTGTGTGTTTACTTAGTTATATAGTGTGTGTACAGTACTTAGTTACATAGTGTGTGTGTACTTAGTTATATAGTGTGTGTGTACTTAGTTACATAGTGTGTGTGTACTTAGTTATATAGTGTGTGTGTACAGTACTTAGTTACATAGTGTGTGTGTACTTAGTTATATAGTGTGTGTGTACTTAGTTATATAGTGTGTGTGTGTACTTAGTTATATAGTGTGTGTACAGTACTTAGTTACATAGTCTGTGTACAGTACTTAGTTACATAGTGTGTGTGTACTTAGTTATATAGTGTGTGTGTACTTAGTTATATAGTGTGTGTGTACTTAGTTATATAGTGTGTGTACAGTACTTAGTTACATAGTCTGTGTACAGTACTTAGTTACATAGTGTGTGTGTACTTAGTTATATAGTGTGTGCTCAGTTATATAGTGTGTGTGTACTTAGTTACATAGTGTGTGTGTACTTAGTTACATAGTGTGTGTTTACTTAGTTATATAGTGCGTGTACAGTACTTAGTTACATAGTGTGTGTACAGTACTTAGTTACATAGTGTGTGTGTGTACTTAGTTATATAGTGTGTGTGTACTTAGTTACATAGTGTGTGTACAGTACTTAGTTATATAGTGTGTGTGTACTTAGTTATATAGTGTGTGTGTACTTAGTTACATAGTGTGTGTACAGTACTTAGTTACATAGTGTGTGTGTGTACTAAGTTATATAGTGTGTGTGTACTTAGTTACATAGTGTGTGTGTACTTAGTTGTATAGTGTGTGTGTGTACTAAGTTATATAGTGTGTGTGTACTTAGTTACATAGTGTGTGTGTACTTAGTTGTATAGTGTGTGTGTACTTAATTACATAGTGTGTGTACAGTACTTAGTTATATAATGTGTGTGTACTTAGTTATATAGTGTGAGTGTACTTAGTTATATAGTGTGAGTGTACTTAGTTATATAGTGTGTGTGTACTTAGTTATATAGTATGTTTGTACATAGTTACATAGTGTGTGTGTACAGTTATATAGTGTGTGTGTGTACTTAGTTATATAGTGTGTGTGTACTTAGTTACATAGTGTGTGTACAGTACTTAGTTATATAGTGTGTGTGTACTTAGTTATATAGTGTGTGTGTACTTAGTTATATAGCGTGTGTACAGTACTTAGTTACATAGTGTGTGTGTACTAAGTTATATAGTGTGTGTGTACTTAGTTACATAGTGTGTGTGTACTTAGTTGTATAGTGTGTGTGTGTACTAAGTTATATAGTGTGTGTGTACTTAGTTACATAGTGTGTGTGTACTTAGTTGTATAGTGTGTGTGTACTTAATTACATAGTGTGTGTACAGTACTTAGTTATATAATGTGTGTGTACTTAGTTATATAGTGTGAGTGTACTTAGTTATATAGTGTGAGTGTACTTAGTTATATAGTGTGTGTGTACTTAGTTATATAGTATGTTTGTACATAGTTACATAGTGTGTGTGTACAGTTATATAGTGTGTGTGTGTACTTAGTTATATAGTGTGTGTGTACTTAGTCATATAGTGTGTGTACTTAGTTATATAGTGTGTGTGTGTGTGTGTGTACTTAGTTATATAGTGTGTGTGTACTTAGTTACATAGTGTGTGTGTACTTAGTTATATAGTGTGTGTACTTGGTTACATAGTGTGTGTGTACTTCGTGATATAGTGTGTGTATACTTGGTTACATAGTGTGTGTGTACTTAGTTATATAGTGTGTACTTGGTTATATAGTGTGTGTGTACTTAGTTATATAATGTGTGTGTACTTAGTTACATAGAGTGTGTGTACTTAGTTACATAGTGTGTGTGTGTGTGTGCTGTTTTCCTGTGTGTAGTATTTTACCTCTTGTCTTGCGCTCCTATTTTGGTGGCTTTTTCTTTTTTTTTGGTATTTTCCTGCAGCAGTTTCATGTCTTCCTTTGAGCGATATTTCCCGCACCTACTTTGTTTTAGCAATCAAGATTATTTCAGTTGTTTTTATCCTTCTTTGTGGGGACTTTGTCGATTGTCATGTCATGTTCGGATGAACATTGTGGACGCCTTCTCTGCTCCACATGTAAGTCTTTGCTGTCGTCCAGCATTCTGTTTTTGTTTACTTTGTAGCCAGTTCAGTTTTAGTTACGTTCTGCATAGCCTTCCCTAAGCTTCAATGCCTTTTCTTAGGAGCACTCACCTTTTGTTTATTTTTGGTTTAAGCATTAGACACCTTTTTACCTGCACGCTGCCTCCCGCTGTTTCCGACATCTACAAAGCAATTAGCTACCGGCTGCCACCTACTGATACGGAAGAGTATTACACGGTTACTCTGCCGAGCTCGAGACAGCACCGACACTCAACAACAACACATCATTTGCAGACTATAAATATTGAGTGTGCATTAAAAAGTACTGCAGTAATACTGCGATACACGACTATATTTCAATGGTGTGGTTGACCGTTTGTATCCTCTGTTTCCACCTGGGTGAGGTCAGGCAAACGTGAGAGCAAATAAAAATGAAATATGAAAATAACATTCACAATTGTGTAATAGGAGTGCAATGCTTTAAGGATATCATTGCATTAAAACCCACTTAAATGTACACGCGCACTCAGAAATGTCAATTATTGTCAGTCATTGGTATGGACACCAAGTGCAGTTTCACCCTGGGTCATCATTTGCAAACAACCTACAACTGTCATGTCTGTATTATCATGTTTTGTTTTAAGTCATGTTTTGTTTAGTTTCTCCCTTGTCTGGTCACCATAGCAACCATTAGTTTTCACCTGTCACGTCACGCACCTGTTTCACGTTTTGAGTCACGCACCTGCTTTCACTAATCATGCCCATAGTATTTAAGTTCATTCATTTTCTGTTGCTCGTCCTGACGACCTCAACACATTTATGCTCTGTTCATGCCTGATACTTCTTTTCATGTCAATTCCTCAAGCAACTACTTTTGTCCAAGCCAAGTAAGTTTTTGTTCCATATTTATAGTCTTTTTGGTTTCATAGTTTGTTCTCCGCCATTGTGCGTGTTTTTTGTTTGTACTTTTTTGCTATAGTCTTTTGGTTTTATAGTTTATTCTCCGCCACTGTGCGCGCTTTCATTTATTCCTTTTTTTGATAATAATAAATCATGTACCTTCATTCCCGTCTCGCACGAGCCAATTTTCCGTTGCATCCTGGAAAAGCACACACCCCCGGACCAAGTCATGACAACAACCTTATGGAAATCAAAAGGTTGTTCCTCATCCATCCATTTTCTACTGCTTGTCCCTTCAAATCCTTGCTTTTAATTCTTGATATGCGCAGATCTCCAGATTGTCTATTAAAAAAAAAAATCAGACGACTGATTAGTCAGTGGGCTCTGATCTCTCATTAGTCAGTGGTCGGTAGAGTTATTGTATCCTCAAACCTCAGCAGTTCCAGAGTGTGAGTTATCATGCACACCAGGGGCGTCACTAGCTTTTAAGGACAGGGGGGGGCTTAGCCCCCAGGAGATGCACAGGATGCGAGCGAACGTTACGCGCAAGCACAAAACTTCACAAACGGCAAACAAAGACTTAGAAATTATTCATTGTTATTATCACCATTATTATTATTATTATATTATAAGTCTCGTCTTAAGACCCACTTTTATTCTTTGGCTTTTAACACTACGTGAGTTGTGTGGTCCTCTGTGTTTGTTTTTTTTAATAAATTTTGATTTCTATTTACTGTTTGAATTGTTTTTTTCCCTTTAAAATCGTTTTTAATAATATTTATTTTATATTACTTTTATATTGGTTCTATATTTATTTATTTGTTGTTTTTATTCAGTCATTGGTGGAGCTAAGGATAATGTTGTATTATTGTTTTTAACGTTATTTTTAACATTGTTGTGCAGCACTTTGGAAACATTTTTGTTGTTCATTGTTATTTTTTTATTTTTTTTTAAATGCACGGGACGAAATGAAATGCTCCCCGAGACGATGGCTTTTAAACATTTTTTTTTTCTTTTTATGTATTTATTCATTTTACATTTTAGATTAGATTAGATTAGATTTATTGTTCCCCTTGGGGAAATTCATTGTCACTGCCGTACATTTAAACACTAGACATTACACATCACACAAAAAAAAAAAAAAAAAAAAGACATCATACATGACTAACACACATTTACAGGCTTGTCAGACAGGTCGGCCGGGCCTGCTGTTAAGGGCGGCTATAGCTGCAGGGATCAGGCTTTTCCTGATTCCTTATATTAAATGTCTTGGTTTTTCCTCCCTCTGAAAATCCTATGAAATGTTTAACAAGCCATCCTATAATAATACAACATCTATTAATGTAACAATACAATAAAACAAATATATTTAATGATTTTTTTTCATTATTTTAACAATAGGCTAATGTATATTACTTTATATAGATTCTACAAGAAACACAAAACTTAACAACTAAATTATTTAAAATTGCACACACAAGGTTTCGTGCAGCTTCACTCATTGTAAAGGAAGATAATGTGCTTCGTACACCTGCAGGACCGCAAGCAAGGTCGCAGAGAAAATGCGGACTGGAATTTGAGTGATGTGGGCATTTTCTATATGAACAAGTGGAATGGATTGGATACCGACGCACTAAAGGGGCTCTCTACCTTACGCTACAAAGTGAGGGGAAACTGAGTGAATAATAACAGGTTATATGATTATTTATTTAAACTCATTTATAATGACTATGTCGGCATGTATTTGTAAAAAAAAACAAAAAAAAACCACCAAATTATTTAGGGGGGCTTAAGAATATTTTAGGGGGGCTTGAGCCCCCCTAAAATATGCCTAACAACGCCAATGATGCACACTAAAAAATGCTGGGTTATTTTGCTAACCCAATTTATTAGTTGCGAGTGTTGGGTTAAATTTTGGAGTTATTTTTATGAAGAGCAATCCATATTTGCGGTTATAAGGGTATTATTTTAACTCAATTTCTGGGTTTTCAAAATTCTGAACCATTTTTTGGGTTGTTTTTCAACGAGTAACGCATTTTTGGGTAAAATTATTTTTTTAATTAAAAGTAACTTTTTTCTTGAAGGGAATTTTATTAAGGATTCATTTCATTAATTATTATTTACAATCACACATCTTATGTACATGAACATATTTCAGCATGCTGTATAGAACTACTATGACCATACACGGCAATTCTTGTAAAACAAATGTCACTCATATCTTTCTTTTGAGTATATTTTAATGGAATAAAAATAATTGTGATCCGCAGTTGTGAAGGAGTAGGACAAATCAGCAGTAAAATGTATAATTTTTAACCAACTATTAGGTCAAGGAGCGCTAAATTGCACAACCCAATAGTTGGGTTGGGAATAACCCAACATTGTAGTGAGAATAGCTCAACTTTTGTGTTAAATACATTAAACCCAATAATTGGGTTGGGAATAACCCAACATTGTAGTGAGCATAGCTCAACTTTTGTGTTAAATACATTAAACCCAATAGTTGGGTTGGGAATAACCCAACATTGTAGTGAGCATAGCTCAACTTTTGTGTTAAATACATTAAACCCAATAGTTGGGTTGGGAATAACCCAACATTGTAGTGAGAATAGCTCAACTTTTGTGTTAAATACATTAAACCCAATAGTTGGGTTGGGAATAACCCAACATTGTAGTGAGAATAGCTCAACTTTTGTGTTAAATACATTAAACCCAATAGTTGGGTTGGGAATAACCCAACATTGTAGTGAGAATAGATCAACTTTTGTGTTAAATACATTAAACCCAATAGTTGGGTTGGGAATAACCCAACATTGTAGTGAGCATAGCTCAACTTTTGTGTTAAATACATTTAACCCAATAGTTGGGTTGGGAATAACCCAACATTGTAGTGAGAATAGCTCAACTTTTGTGTTAAATACATTAAACCCAATAGTTGGGTTGGGAATAACCCAACATTGTAGTGAGAATAGCTCAACTTTTGTGTTAAATACATTAAACCCAATAGTTGGGTTGGGAATAACCCAACATTGTAGTGAGAATAGCTCAACTTTTGTGTTAAATACATTAAACCCAATAGTTGGGTTGGGAATAACCCAACATTGTAGTGAGCATAGCTCAACTTTTGTGTTAAATACATTAAACCCAATAGTTGGGTTGGGAATAACCCAACATTGTAGTGAGCATAGCTCAACTTTTGTGTTAAATACATTAAACCCAATAGTTGGGTTGGGAATAACCCAACATTGTAGTGAGCATAGCTCAACTTTTGTGTTAAATACATTAAACCCAATAGTTGGGTTGGGAATAACCCAACATTGTAGTGAGCATAGCTCAACTTTTGTGTTAAATACATTAAACCCAATAGTTGGGTTGGGAATAACCCAACATTGTAGTGAGCATAGCTCAACTTTTGTGTTAAATACATTAAACCCAATAGTTGGGTTGGGAATAACCCAACATTGTAGTGAGCATAGCTCAACTTTTGTGTTAAATACATTAAACCCAATAGTTGGGTTGGGAATAACCCAACATTGTAGTGAGCATAGCTCAACTTTTGTGTTAAATACATTAAACCCAATAGTTGGGTTGGGAATAACCCAACATTGTAGTGAGCATAGCTCAACTTTTGTGTTAAATACATTAAACCCAATAGTTGGGTTGGGAATAACCCAACATTGTAGTGAGCATAGCTCAACTTTTGTGTTAAATACATTAAACCCAATAGTTGGGTTGGGAATAACCCAACATTGTAGTGAGCATAGCTCAACTTTTGTGTTAAATACATTAAACCCAATAGTTGGGTTGGGAATAACCCAACATTGTAGTGAGCATAGCTCAACTTTTGTGTTAAATACATTAAACCCAATAGTTGGGTTGGGAATAACCCAACATTGTAGTGAGCATAGCTCAACTTTTGTGTTAAATACATTAAACCCAATAGTTGGGTTGGGAATAACCCAACATTGTAGTGAGAATAGCTCAACTTTTGTGTTAAATACATTAAACCCAATAGTTGGGTTGGGAATAACCCAACATTGTAGTGAGCATAGCTCAACTTTTGTGTTAAATACATTAAACCCAATAGTTGGGTTGGGAATAACCCAACATTGTAGTGAGCATAGCTCAACTTTTGTGTTAAATACATTAAACCCAATAGTTGGGTTGGGAATAACCCAACATTGTAGTGAGCATAGCTCAACTTTTGTGTTAAATACATTAAACCCAATAGTTGGGTTGGGAATAACCCAACATTGTAGTGAGAATAGCTCAACTTTTGTGTTAAATACATTAAACCCAATAGTTGGATTATGAATCAACAAACATTGGGTTAGCATAACTCAACTTTTTGGGTTAAATAATTCAACGCAAAAGTTGGGTTGACAAAATTAACTCAAAATGTTGAGTTAAAATAACTCAAATAAGGGGCTCGTCCTTTTTTGAACCAGCAGTTGGGTTAAAATTGGGTTATTTTTTAACCCAACATTTTTTATTGTGTGGCGACGTATCTTGCTACACGTTAAATAGCTTTTCTAGTACTGCACATCTGGGCTTAATCCTTAAACATTTACTGGCAAAGCATTGAGAACAGTTATTTGTAGAATGGTGTTGGATGTATTTTCAGGGTATACTTTGCATTACTTAAATCACATAGTTTATGATTTCATCATTGCATTAAGAAGGCTAATCCTAGGGCTTCTTGAGACTGGGCTTTAAAACATTAAATATTGATTATACTGTGGAAGAGAAGATATTGGATCTTTTAAAACGGTAAATCCTGCTGGTTCTGTCACCAAGGTATTATATGTCCTAACCCTACTGGACATAAATCGGCTGTTGCGGATAAAATGGTTTCCTGTATGTTATTTATGACTTCACACATTGCAGTAATAAGACTTGCATGGAACGCATGTTGTGACTACGTGTACTCTGTACATTATCTGAAGTAGAAACATTCTAACGCCAAGATTTTGATGGAAGTGCACCATAAAAACCTACAGAAGCGTGGTTAGCAGACAGAGCTTTGACAAGCACAAACCAGGGGATCGTTCAAATGTTTGAGGCATAAAAATGTTTAATAGTTAGTAGCAGCAGAGGAATGTCAGATCATTGTGAATGCTATAAACAAGTTGTCCACGAGCTCATCTTTGATTTTCTCGTACCACTGTACAACAATAATAATAGATTTTATTTGTAAAAAGCACTTTACATTGAGTAAACAACCTCAAAGTGCTACAGTGTATTTAAAAATAATAATAAAAATACAAATAAAATATTAAAGCTGCAAGCAGCATTGGTCGGGCCCGCATATTTGGCAGGTGCTAGTCCTAAGTGTCCCAATACTTTTGTTCAGTTTTCGTCATAAGTGTCCCAATACTTTTGTCTACTTTTAGTCCGAATTGTCCCAATACTTTTGTCTAGTGTACCTACCTTGTCTGCATTGTGTGGGCACGTTGGTGCTTCCTGCTTTTAAGCAGCCATCTTAAAAAAACAGCATTGCAGCAGCAGCAGCGCAGCGGGTCTTTGAAGGGTCATAAAATCAAAACCGGAGCAGTTAATTAAAAAGCGCTTCTGTTGTTGTAATCACAAGGGTTCAATGTCTCTCCTGTGTTAGTTTGAAGGCGAAACGACAAACGCGCTCAGAGGAGTTCGTTTTTGAAGGAAGGTGACTGGTTTTTACAAAAAATTTGTTTTGAAGGGGGAATAGCAAACTTCCTGTTGATTTTTGCTGGCGGTAGTCAATTTATGAAATGTAGGTCTAAGTGAGACCTACGGAGAGGTTTTTGTTTCATGTCTCTCCGACCTTCCCAGTGGGAGTTACAGGCAGTTTTGTAATTTTTTTCTTCCGAGGAGCAGTTTTTTATCAGTTTTATTCAAAAATTGCTGTAGAGCACAATTTTTAGATTTGGGGTTAGGTTTTTTCATTAGATCACAGTTTTAGCCAGTCCTGATATGTGTGTTCAGTTTGGTGAGTTTTGAAGCATGTTAAGGGGGTCAAATTAGAGCTCAAATAGGCAAAAGTGACTGTTTTTAGTACTTTTTTGTCTTGAAGGGGGAATTGCCAACTTCCTGTTGATTTTAGCCCGAAGATGTACAATTGAAAAATGTAGGTCTAAGTCAGACCTACATAAAGGTTTTTGTTTCATGTCTCTCCGACCTTCCTAGTGGGAGTTACAAGCAGCGCAGTTTTTTCTTCTTCCTAGGGGGCGCTAGAGCGCAATTTTTAGTTTTGGGGTTTGGTTTTTTTATTAAAAGGCAATTTTCGCAGGTCCTGATGTGTGGGTCAAATATGGTGAGTTTTGAAGCATGTTAAGTGGGTCAAATTAGTGCTCGAAGAGGCGGCGGAAGAAGAAAGAAAGAAAGAATAATAAAACCTTACAAATACAATAGGTCCTTATGTCCCATTGCAGGCCCTAATTAAAGCTGCAAGCAGCATTGGTCGGGCCCGCATATTTGGCAGGTGCTAGTCCTAAGTGTCCCAATACTTTTGTTCAGTTTTCGTCATAAGTGTCCCAATACTTTTGTCTACTTTTAGTCCGAATTGTCCCAATACTTTTGTGTAGTGTACCTACCTTGTCTGCATTGTGTGGGCACGCTGGTGCTTCCTGCTTTTAAGCAGCCTTCTTGAAAAAACCAGCAGCATCAGCGCAGCAGCTCTTTGAAGGGTCATAAAATCAAAACCGGAGCCGGTATTAAAACTCTTTCGATAACTTTTAATCAAAAGGGTTCAATCTCTCTTCTGTGTTAGTTTGAAGCCGAAACAACAAACACGCTCAGAGGAGATAATGTCTGAAGAAAGGTGACCGGTTTTTACAAAAATGTTGTGTTGAAGGGGTAATAGCAAGCTTCTTGTAGATTTTTGCTGGGGGTTGTCAATTTATGAAATGTAGGTCTAAGTGAGACCTACATAGAGGTTTTTGTTTCATGTCTCTCCGACCTTCCCAGTGGGAGTTACAGGCAGTTTTGTCATTATTTTCTTCCGAGGAGCAGTTTTTTGTGCGTTTTATTCAAGAGCGCAATTTTTGAGATTTGGGGTTAGTTTTTTTTTATTAGATCGCAATTTTTGCCAGTCCTGATGTGTGTGTTCAGTTTTGGAGCATGTTAAGAGGGTGAAAATACAGCTCAGAGACAAAATTGACTGTTTTTAGTACTTTTTTGTCTTGAAGGGGGAATTGCCAACTTCCTGTTGATTTTTGCCCGAGGATATACAATTATGAAAACTAGGTCTAAGTCAGACCTACATAGAGGTTTTTGTTTCATGTCTCTCCGACCTTCCTAGTGGGAGTTACAGGCAGTCTAGTTTTTTTTTTCCTAGGGGGCGCTAGAGCGCAATTTTGAGTTTTGAGGTTTGGTTTTTTGATAAAACGTTTTGCCGTATATTACTGATGTGTGTGTAAAATTTGGTGAGTTTGAAGTATGTTAAGGGGGTCAAATTACAGCGCAAAGTTGGGGAAGAATAATAATAATAAAACCTTACAAATTCAATAGGTCCTTATGTCCCATTGCATAAGGACTCCCTGTGGGAGTCCTTATGCAATGGGCCATGCGGGCCCTAATAAAAAGATGGTCGGGGGTGGGGGGGGCGTGATTAAGAGATATATATATATATATATGAAATACTTGACTTTCAGTGAATTCTAGCTATATATATATATATATATATATATATATATATATATGTATGTATATATGTAAATAAATAAAATAAATCATTTCAGTGTTCATTTATTTACACATATACACACACATAACACTCATCTACTCATTGTTGAGTTAAGGGTTGAATTATCCATCCTTGTTCTATTCTCTGTCACTATTTCAGAACACACACATTATACAAATATACATTATAAACTCAATAAGAAAACGGGAGCTCTAATTTGGGAGTCTGAATTAGGATCAGAAGTTCCTATATAAACATTGCGCACTCACGTCGCCTTTTTGTATTGATTACTGCAGCTGTGCACTGGGTTCATTCACAAATACAAACTACAACTCACAAACACTTTAGAGTTAGGCTCCACCATCAGAACGTGTACTTAAACTTATAAAGATCACATGGATATTATTCAGTGAGTTGATTCACCAAAACTAACCTGTTATACAGGAGGAAAACGCACACAGGACGTTTCAATTGTTCACAGACTGGTCGCGCTCATCATAATGACAAGACACTTTCGGTCTGCAGGTGATAGCATTCAATTGGGAAGAAACGCCCTACTGCCCCCTACTGACCAATGTGAATACTGATAAATGTGGAATGACAGCTCCAAAAACGAATTCAAACCACAAAAATAAAATAAATAAATCAACACAAAAATGTGACACATTATGGGCGGGTCACATATGCATGTACAGTATATGGCAGTATTGTCCTGTTTAAAAGTGTCACAACATTGCTGTTTACGGCAGACGAACTGCTTTACGGTAGACGAAGACTTGACTGCTGTTGTTGTGTGTTGTTACCGCGCTGGGAGGACGTTAATGAAACTGCCTAACAATAAACCCACATAAGAAACCAAGAACTCGCCCTCGATCATTAGCTGTTAAAATTGTGGGAAAGCGGACGTGTGAACAGGCTGTCAACACGTCACTCAGGTCCGCATGGAGCTGGAGGCCTGAATTTCGGGAGATTTTCGGGAGAAAATTTGTCCCGGGAGGTTTTCGGGAGAGGCGCTGAATTTCGGGAGTCTCCCGGAAAATCCGGGAGGGTTGGCAAGTATGTATTTGAATGTCTTTAAATACATAAACACTAGAGTGAACGGATAAATGAGCTGCTAACAAAAGAGGACTCCATAACTATTTGAATCATGCACGGCGGAGGCAGAGTTGCTGGTGTGCGATGCTGCAATGTCTGCTTAGTGCTTCAAGTTAAATAACTGTTTTACATTTCATATACTGGGCTTACACATTTTAGTTACCGTACCCTTACAGGCTTAATTATATGTCCCTGCATGCAGAATGAAAAGTCTTAACAGCCACAAATATCAGTCTTAAATTTGCGCCCCATTTCTTGAGATGAAGATCCACCGTCATTAAAGTGTATAAGAGTGAAGAGATTTTGCCATTTTGACGATGCTTTGGAAGGCATTTCCCATGAAGAAATCCTGTAATGATGCAAGAGAACTTACCTAAGGTTTAGATCTATTAGAAGCTATCAACTCAAAAGCCAGACCAATTTTTCAAGACTGTACCACAGCATCAGTAGTGAATAGTTTTTGTTGATAAAGTATCTTTACCATTCCCATATTAAACATTCCAACAAGGTTTGACAATTTTTTCGAGAAACTCTCTCTTCACTACATCGCTATAAGGAATTTCATGAACATGCATACCTGCCAACTTTTGAAATCAGAGAAACCTAGTAGCCAGGGTTCAAGGGGCCACAGGCCCCGGTAGGTCCAGGACAAAGTCCTGGTGGGGGGTTCAGGTTTCGCCCCCCCGACGCAAAATGATTATTAGCATTCAGACAGGTTAAAATGTTGCTAAAACCATCACTTTTCTATCAGTCACAGTGACTTTTCAAAACAAAAACATTACAGCAAAAATCATATGGGTTGATTGACATGTTTATTCTGTAAGCTAACTTCAATAGTTTGAAATTATTTTGACAGTTAATGCCAGTTATCCTGTCAACCTTTCACAAGACTTCAATTTGTTAATTGAAAGTATAAACACTTTTTACAGTAAACAAATGGTAAAACAGTACTAAACAATTCCATTAAAAAAAAAATTGGGTGTCATTAACTTTCTGTCCAAGCTTGTATAATCTACTGCCTTGTTCAATTGTAAAAAATATTCTGTGCCTAAAATTCACATTTCTATCACAATTATCATACTGTAAACATGGTAAGCTAACTTCATTAAAATTAATAGTCCTGTCAATAGCATGGAATTACAATTCAAATGTAGTTTTTTTGTAAGCCTTTCAAAAGATTTCAAAATATGAAAAATTAATGAAAATTAATTTAAGCCATCAGACACTTGAAAAGTGGCACATCACATCTCTAATGTAATCATTTTAACTTTTCAACAGAAATAGCACTGCAAAAATATTAAGGACATACTTCTGTATTTTGGTAGTTATGCTGTCAACATTTAACAAGATTTCTTCAACTTGGACTTGAAAGCATAAATAGTATAAACACTTTTAACAGTATAACAGTACTAAACAATTCCAATAGATAACATTGGTGTCATTACCTTTTTGTGGCTAAAATCCGAAAAACGTTGAAAGTTTTCCACTTGTATCGCTAGCAACGGCATTAGACTTGTGTTTTTTTGTCCCAACGTGGTCTTTTACATCGCTAGTTCCTCCGTGTCCGATCGAAAAATCTTGTCTGCACAAGGCGCGATTCGCGTAGTTTTCACCCTTTTTGGAACGGATAATTATTCCCGGATAGGCTTTTGAATATTCTTCACGGAATGACTGCAGTTTTCTTTTCGGTTTAAGACTCGTTTGCGATTTTTCTCCGGCTGATTCCATGATCGTTCGCTCGTTTGGAAACAATGGCAACTGGTGCCTCGTGCTTGGCAGCGGTGCTATAAATAGCCTCGCGCATGGCATTCGGAATGGCTCGATAGGAAGTTACGGGAAGCAGTGTCGATTGTCATTGTTGTTACGCGATTTCGTGAATAAAACATAAAAAAATTTTTTTTTTTAATTAATGAAAAAACGTATTTTTTATCACTGCAACCGTAACCCGGAATAGGTTGATGAAAACCGTACTAATTACGGGAAAACCGGAGTAGTTGGCAGGTATGAACATGTGATATGAAGGCTATATTTGACAAAGGATATTGTAATTGTAAAAACTCAAATATTTTGTGGAATGAGGGAGTCAGTCAGTCAAGTCATGGAAGTAAGATTGCGGTCATGGTATCTGCTACCAGTGTATTCAACTATAACAAGCTTTTTTATTACATGTAGTCTTAATAAATTCATGTTTATACTTGAGTGTTTCTAGGCAACTTTGGCCATGCAGCAGTAGATCTAAAAGAAATTATTAGTGGGTTTAGTATTTTAAATGACATAATTTCTACTGGTCAACAGCCATATATTCATGAAACAAGATGTAACAGCACTAGTGTTGACATAAAGGACATTTCCTGCTTTTCCCAATCTGCTAAGTTCATCCTCTTTACTGCCTCACTAGTTAACCTGTACTATAACATAGCCCAAACTGGACATTCACTCTGATTTTTAACACTTCACACCCAAGCTAGCTTAACCTAGCTCCTAATACAACTCTCCAAAGCCGGCATGAGCGCAAGTATGGCATTAGGCAACAGTAGCACACTTCTCTTGAGAAGGTTGTCCCTGTTAGTGGGACCGGTCCACCTGGAGGCTGCACTCGGCTTACTGGCATAGTTAGTTCTACGTAGCTAGCTAACCACATTACACTGGAGAGTGGACGATTTAGTGGGTTTATACAGAAATCTAAAAAATAAAAGACCACTTTGGCTTGAAAGAACAGCTTAGGTTTGGGATCCCATTATTACCAAGTTCAAAGCAGGGTGTTTTATTGTGAAGGCTGGTTGGTTTTGACACACTTGACAAATGCAATGCGGCTGTAAGACAAAGTCAGATGTAAAAAGGTCGCAGAAAATGGCTGGCATAAAGGGTTCTCTTTTTATCCTTTCATTAAGTTCCATTTAATCATTGTGTATTTTAAATGCTCGTCACATGTTCTGTGTACAGTGTGTGACAAGAGCTGATCTATTTAAAAATGAAGTATAGGATTGAACTTTACTATCAAACTCTGCTTACATCACGAAGGAAGGGTCAGTAGCCTAACCCTAACCTTTGGGAGAGACAAGTGATTATTTCAAAACAAAGTTATTTTAGGACACTCCATCTCTACTTTAATTTGGCGGTCCTTGGTCAGACAAACATTGAGGACCCTGTCTTGAACCTTCGAGTGTTTGAAGTGTCAAATGTTTTCATGCAAGTCTGCACACACCAACCTCAGTGTCGTGAAGAGCACGTGTGAATAAAGAGCAGAGAGTGTCCTGGTGACAAGTTGATTTTATTTTAAGTTACTCGCGTGCCATCAACTTCTGCTTCTTGAGCTTCTTCTGTGAAACCTGCGCACACAAACACACAAGTAAGCAGGGTAATGTGCGTGGGCAGCTCCTGTCATCAGAGGGTGCAGCTCAGGATCTTGTAAGTTCTTTTCATGGGTTTTCCAAAGGTGTCCTAAGTAGTCATCACAGCAGCATTTCCAAAGCACAAGAGCCGCCTTCCCACCAAACTCTTACCTTCTTCTTCTGCGCCACTTCCTCCTCTGGTTTGGGAACAATCTGCTCCTTCTCTGTGAGGATCATCTCAATGTGGCAGGGAGAGCTCATGTACGGGTTGATGCGGCCGTGCGCGCGATATGTACGTCGCCTCATCTTTGGCGCCTTGTTGACTTGAATGTGCTCGATGACCAGAGAGTCCACGTCAAGACCCTGAAAGCAACATGCATCATTGTCACATCACATCACTGCCATTGGAAGCTCAGCTCCATCAACGGCCAAGCTAGAGTTGCTCAAGACTGAATGTCAGTACTATCAATTACACAAACATACGTGCGGCTGTAGTTAACATATCACACTTAAAGTGCATTTTGTCTTAACTTAGCTAAATGATTACACGTAAACGTATGTGGAGCCAACTTCTCACATTAAGGTGTGCTTGTATCAACTTCCCTGACAGGATTAATAAAGCATCTCACATGTGTGCCAATACATAGATTAACATGTTCAAAATCTGTTTTCTATGATTGCGAGCAACCTTTTAAATACTACTTAAGCAATTAATTTGTATTAGCTAGCACCAAAATCTGTGAAAAACAGCACATCATTTTGGTGTAAAGAAGTGGTGTTTCATCAGATGATTACACAGAGCTGAAAGAACAGCTGTTTTGTAAGGCATATGTTGGGAGCGTTTGGATTGATATAAAATAAAATGTAATAGGTATATCCATCCATTTTGCTACCGCTTGTCCCACGGGGTCACAAGAGCCTATATATAAACACACTTTAATTGATGCTGATGAATACCATATTTAAAAACAAAACCTATGATGGCAGTGGTTCTCAGACTTTTCTTCACCAAGTACCGTATTTTCCGCACTATTAGCCGCACCTAAAAACCACAAATTTTCTCAAAAAGCTGACAGTGCGGCTTATAACCCGGTGCGCTTTATATATGGATTAATATTAAGATTCATTTTCATAAAGTTTAGGTCTCGCAACTACGGTAAACAGCCGCCATCTTTTTTCCCCGTAGAAGAGGAAGCGCTTCTTCTTCTACGGTAAGCAACCGCCAAGGTAAGCACCCGCCCCCATAGAAGAGGAAGCGCTTCTTCTTCTACGGTAAGCAACCACCAAGGTAAGCACCCGCCCCCATAGAAGAGGAAGCGCTTCTTCTTCTACGGTAAGCAACCACCAAGGTAAGCACCCGCCCCCGTAGAAGAAGAAGCGCGCGGATATTACGTTTCATTTCATTTGTGTGTTTACATCTGTAAAGACCACAAAATGGCTCCTATTAAGAGACACGCGTACAACGCAGAATTCAAACTCAAGGCAATAAGTCACGCAGTAGAACACGGAAATAGAGCAGCAGTGAGAGAATTGAACATAAATGAATCAATGGTGCGTAGGTAGAGGAAGCAACAAGATGACCTGCGCCACTAAGACAGGGAGACAGCGCCGGACGACATACGCCAACATCTGCCAGTGGATTGTAAATGCCTGGGCGCATATATCGGTCTCAACTGTGGTCCGAGCCTTCCGGAAGGCAGGATTCACGGAACTGCTGGACAACAACAGCGACATTGACTCTGATGACTTCGACGAGACGGAGCCGGCCATTTTGGATGCCGTATTCGCCCAACTTTTTAATTCAGACACTGAAGAAGAATTCGAGGGATTTATGGATGAGGAATAATTTCAGAAAGTGAGCTTTAAATGTTTATTTTGTGTGTTGTGTGACATTAACGTTCGAGCAACGTTGAGTTATTGATGTTGCTATTGCTCTGCACTAATTTGAGTGTTACTATTTTTGTGATTGCACATTTGCACATTACATTTTGGGGGTGAACAGAGTTGTTAGAACGCTGGTTTGTAATATATTATTAAAGTTTGACTGACCTGACTGTTTTTTTGACATTCCCTTAAGCGCAGCGTAGGCGCGGCTTATAACCCGGGGCGGCTTATAGGTGAACAAAGTTTTGAAATATGCCATTCATTGAAGGTGCGGCTAATAAGCTGGGGCGGCTTATAGTGCGGAAAATACGGTACCACCTCAAAACTCTTGGCTCTCCAAGTACACCACAATGACCAACATCAAAACACAGTAGCGTAATAGGCCTAAATAGACAGGTTGTATTTAACATGTATATTTAACACTTCTGGCCACTGAACCATTAGTTTGAACAATAACTGAATATTTAATCAAGTTATTCATGCGTACCAAACTAAGAATCACTGATTTAATGCTTACCTTAAGCTCCGCGTTGCTCTCTGCATTCTTGAGCATGTGCAGCAGGAACTCTGCACTCTTTTTTGGCCAGCGACCCTGCGTCCAGCCGAACTGTTTGGCCTGAAAGAGACAAGCGTCACCTTGGGCCCAAAAGTACACACTTCCTGTCAGAGCAAGCGGCCACTCAGAACAAAACGGTTTTTTTTTTCATCATAATTCCAAAGGTGTCCTAAGATTGTCATCACCGTAGCCACTCCTCTTTAGTGCTGCACACAGGATAGACTCACCTGAGCGCACCTGCCTACGCCGCCGTTGTAGCGGCGGAAGGGGACACACTGGTGCTTGACGATGACGTCTCTCAGGTACTTGTTGGCTTTGCGGATGTGCATGCCTTTGATGGCCTGGGCCGTCTCACGGGTGTTCTAAAAACAAGGCATCACATTAAGTAGCCTGGATGGATGGATACCATACAGTTAAAGGGGAACTGGCCTTTTTTTTGCCTATCGTTCACAATAAATATGAGAAACAAACATTTTATGTGCATTCTAAATCTTAAACGTCAGCTCACAATGGAGCCAATGAGAGCTCCACTATTGCGCTCACAAAGCTCTAAATAACCATCTAAAAACCACCAACAATACTCCATTTACATTTCAGGACCCGATTAACCAGGTATTCGCAATATTATTATTATAAGCGTCAACAATAAATTACCTATTTTTGCCAGTGCATTGATCAGAGAGGCGACTAACTTGTGCTGCTATATTGACATCATGAGCTGAAGAGCGGCTCTCTTGCCTCTTGAGTAGGTAAGTTAATTATAGACTATAAATCATGCCTCTCACCTGTAAGGTTGTGACCATAAACCGAGAAGTTGGTCAACATTGACACTTAATTTCAGACTCAGAGATAGCAAGAAAGACGCTCGTTTGCACCCACTTTTATTAACCCTTTGCAAGGATAATGAATAACTTCATCCAAATGGGAAGATATGAACATCCAATCAGTCATCATCTTAGTGAAGGCAACATTAACATAAGTGATTGTTTTACTATGTTTGTCTCCATGATTAGTAGTAGTTGAACGAAAAGACGACCTTTGTGAGGACTATTAAACCAATACGCCACCGTTCAAAGTGAGAAAAATACATTAAAATGACTTAGAATGTGCCTGTTACTGCATTACACATGTATATAAAACAATGAGTGAGTTTATTTTGAACATGCATACAACATGATACATCACAATTTCCAGTTTCTCTATTCAACATGTTCATAAAGGAGTAGGAAGAAGCATAGCTTATTTTAATCCTACCCCTTTAACTTTACATAGCAGTTGCTAACACTTTCTGTTCTTAATTTATTCACAACATGTCCCATATCTTAAAAGATAAAAAATAATTATTGAAGTTGATTTCATATGGGGAGATATATATCTAGAAAATGAATGGATGGATGAAATTAATTCAGAATGTTTAGCATGGTCCTTCTTTGTAAACAAAGGTTGAAGAGTTTCTTCAAGATCATATTAGTACATTGATTTCTTTTCCATTCCATAATTTAATTCCACATACTGGCATACTGAAGGTCTTAAGTGTTGTACGTACAAATGTTTTCAACTGCATTTTTTAAAAGTTATATTTCTCCTCCTTTATTGAGAATTATTGTTGTATATTCTTGGGTAGCAGATTATAGTTTGCATTGTGCATCATTTTAGCTGTTTGCAAATTCACTATGTCTTGGAATTTCAGTATTTTCGATTCGATGAATAAGAAGCTTGAATGTTCTCTATATCCAACATTATGTATTGACAGAGTACAAGAACAACTTTGCTATCTTCAACTGGTTTTAAATGCAGAGAAAACAAAGTGTATGCTCTTTACCACATCAAAAACTGTAAGATCATCACTGTGTGAGAACATTTTAACAAGAAATGGGCAACAAATTATGTTAGTATCTGCTTTTAAATATTTAGGATTTTTAATTGATGACCACTTGAGTTTTAAGGAGCACATTCAGTATGTTGTAAAAAACAAACTTTTACAGGGATTTTATTATAGAAACAAGTCTTGCTTTTCTTTTACTGTGAAACAGAAATTGGTGGAAACAACCTTTTTACCTGATATTGACTATGGAGATGTGTTGTATATGAATGCTACTGCTGGTTGTCTCCACAAGCTGGATAGTGTGTACCACGGGGCACTGAGATTCATCACCAACTGCGCTCCCCTTACTCACCATTGTGTGTTATACTCAATGGTTAACTGGACATCTTTATGTGCTCGACGTCTCAATCATTGGTATGTTTTCATCTACAAAACCATTCTGGGTATCACTCCATCTTATCTGTCTTGTCTTTTAACAAAGAAACAAGGAAGTCACAATCTTCGTTCAATGAATGTTCTGCAATTTGTCGTCCCCAAAGTAAGAACTGAACTGGGCAAGAAAGCATTTAGGTTTTCAGCACCGAAGGCTTGGAATAACCTACAATCGAACATTAAACTTCAAACCCTAGTTACGTTGAATGAGTTTAAAGCTTCTGTGAAAGGACTGCAGTCTACCTTGTCTGTATGCACATGTGTCATGTGAGCAAGTTTTAATATTGTAAATGTGATGTTTTGTGTATTTGTTTACTGTTTTTAATGTAACCTTGCTGCTGCCCTCTTGGCCAGGTCTCCCTTGGAAAAGAGATCTTTGATCTCAATGGGATTTTACCTGGTTAAATAAAGGCTAATAAATAAATATTGTTCTAACTAATCTAACTAAGTGTACTTTAGTAGTCATTTCCCAATAATTCAATGGTGTTTGCATATTTTTAGAGGACATTATAGACAAAGTAGAGCGACTCCATTGTGAGCTGACGTACTAATGTTAATTTAGGAGTTAGAATGCATAAAAAACATGCTTTCTTGTATTACACAGGGATTGAGAATGATGCAAAAGTCCAAAGAATGAGCAGATCTTTACTTTATCAAATGACTCTGGCCATGTTAAAAGTTAAAGTTAAAGTACCAATGATTGTCACACACACACTAGGTGTGGCGAGATTATTCTCTGCATTTGACCCATCACCCTTGATCACCCCCTGGGAGGTGAGGGGAGCAGTGGGCAGCAGCGGTGGCCGCGCCCGGGAATCATTTTGGTGATTTAACCCCCAATTCCAACCCTTATTATTTATTACCAGAGGTGGGTAGTAACGCGCTACATTTACTCCGTTACATCTACTTGAGTAACTTTTGGGATAAATTGTACTTCTAAGAGTAGTTTTAATGCAACATACTTTTACTTGAGTATATTTATAGAGAAGAAACGCTACTTTTACTCCGCTACTTTTATCTACATTCAGCTCGCTACTAATTTTTATCGATCTGTTAATGCACGCTTTGTTTGTTTTGGTCTGTCATAGTGCCTGCGTTTCAACAAATACAGTCACTGGTGACGTTCACTCCGTTCCACCAATCAGATGCAGTCACTGGTAACGTTGGACCAATCAAACAGAGCCAGGCGGTCACATGACCTGACTTAAACAAGTTGAAAAACTTATTGGGGTGTTACCATTTAGTGGTCAATTGTACGGAATATGTACTGTACTGTGCAATCTACAGTACTAATAAAAGTTTCAATCAATCAATCAAAAGTGTGAAGGAAAAAAGACCCTTTTTTATTTCAACCGTACATCTCGTCAAAAGCCTAAAGACTGACTGCACAGTTCCTGTCTTCACAATAAAAGTGCTGCTCCATCGCGCCTGCGCTTTCAAAACAAGAGTCTCCGAAAGCCAGCGCAAACAAGCTAGCAAGCTACGGAGTTTGCCGCCAATGTATTTCTTGTAAAGTGTATAAAAACGAATATGGAAGCTGGACGAATAAGATGCCAAAAACCAACAACTTTCATGTGGTATTAGACAGAAAGGAGGAACTTTTTTTCTCCTCCATTTGAAAACGTGGACGCTATCATCACTACTGTCTGACTACAATCAATGCAAGTCATCAGAATCAGGTAATACACCAACTTATATTCTTGTCTTCATGAAAGAAAGGAATCTATATGTGTTAAACATGCATGTATATTCATTAAATCACCTTTAACATGTAAACAAAAACGGCAAAATAAATAAATATAAATTATATACTGTATATATATATATGTGTATATATATATATATATGTGTGTGTATGTATATATACATATATACATACACACACACATATATATATATACACACACACACATATATATATATATATATATATGCATGTTACTCATCAGTTACTCAGTACTTGAGTAGTTTTTTCACAACATACTTTTTACTTTTACTCAAGTAAATATTTGGGTGACTACTCCTTACTTTTACTTGAGTAATAAATCTTTAAAGTAACAGTACTCTTACTTGAGTACAATTTCTGGCTACTCTACCCACCTCTGGTTATTACACATAATGCATCACATTGGATCATTCAACTAGAAGTTTATTAAATGCATTTTACAACCAATGTAAAAACTGTTCAAGACTTCTTAGCTTTCTTCAAATTAGTAAGTCATGTGACCTCAATGGTGCAAATGAAAGCAACATTAGTCTCACCTTAAAGTGAACACGTAGGCTGGAGCCCCTCGACTTGCATGCTAGAAGACAAAATGTAAGTCAGAAACAGGTTTTATTTGCCTTCATGTGATTCAAAAGTATGGACGTTTATTTTGAAAGGCGCTCAGCTATTTGGTTGTTTTCATGGGGTATCCAAAGGTGTCCTAAGTTGTAATCATCGCGACTTTTAAATTGAAACATCTTTCTTATCTCTTTATACTCACACTTTGTCGGGTTCTCGGGGTCGAGAGAGTAGCGGACCATTTTCAGAGATCTGAAACAAAACGTAAAACAATTACAATAAAGCTAGTAGGCTAGCGAGCGTTTAGCTTTAGCGAACCTCCGATACTAAGCCTTGTTTTAGCTTCGCAAATTACTTATACAACTAACATCCTAAAAAGAAGCGACGTTCATTTGCTTACTTTTAAATCAGCGGCGTTAAAAACCGCAGTTTAACATGAAGGCAGCCAACATGGCGGACAGACGCCACCCAGGCACCCTAAAAAAATCTACCTTCATGTGACAAATAAATCATCTCCGCCATAATTCTAACATTTACCTAACATTGCGTTTATATCAAGCGCTTTGCAACAAAGGATGGCAACTATTTATTGAAGATTAAAGCCGATTGCGTAGCCGGTTTAGAAAAGACTGCTCCTACCTCTGAGGCCGCGGAAGGAAGAGGAAGTAGTAGAGTGCAGCTGGCGAGTGTTCGCCTCTTTAGTGTCAGTGCACCCTGGTGGACAGGAGGACGGATGTTCCACTTTTTTGCCTTTTTTTTCCCCTCCAAACTTTATTTTAGTAACAGTATAATACAATTATTTAAGAATTCCAAAAGTGCTTTCATATAATAACAATAAGTAACATATAAACACAAAGTAGTGACAAATAACACACAAGCACACAAAAGTATAATACAATACAAATAAATAAATACAAATAAAACAAGGAACATGACATGTGCAACACTAGGCTATACACGTTTCTACATTATTTTTTTTTAGAACATGCGAGGTTAGAATGGCCTTTTTGTTTTCCTTTGTCATTACTAGTGAGTTGTACTTTTTTTTTAGTTCAGCATAAAATAATAAATTAAATAAATAATAAATAATACAAAAATAATAATTTGCATGATAACACTCTGCATTTATGAATGTTAAATGCAGTGGTGGGTAGAGTAGCCAGAAATTGTACTCAAGTAAGAGTACTGTTACTTTAGAGATTTATTACTCAAGTAAAAGTAAGGAGTAGTCACCCAAATATTTACTTGAGTAAAAGTAAAAAGTATGTTGTGAAAAAACTACTCAAGTACTGAGTAACTGATGAGTAACATACACACACATATCATATATATACAGTATATATATATATATATATATATATATATATATATATATATATATATATATATATATATATATATATATATACACACACACACACACACACATATATATATACACACATACACACATATATATATATATATATATGTATATATATATATATATATATATATATACATACATTGATATATACAGTATATAATTTATATTTATTTATTTTGCCGCTTTTGTTTACATGTTAAAGGTGTTTTAATGAATATACATGCATGTTTAACACTTATAGATTCCTTTCTTTCATGAAGACAAGAATATAAGTTGGTGTATTACCTGATTCTGATGACTTGCATTGATTTTAATCAGACAGTAGTGCTGATAACGTCCACATTTTCAAATGGAGGAGAAAAAAAGTTACTCCTTTCTGTCTAATACCACATGAAAGTGGTTGGTTTTTGGCATCTTATTTGTCCAGCTTCCATAATCGTTTTTATACACTTTACAAGAAATACATTGGCGGCAAACTCCGTAGCTTGCTAGCTTGTTTGCGCTGGCTTTCGGAGACTCTTATTTTGAAAGCGCAGGCGCAATGGAGCGGCACTTTTATTGTGAAGACAGGAACTGTGCAGTCAGTCTTTAGGCTTTTGACGGGATGTACGGTTGAAATAAAAAAAAAATCTTTTTTTCCTTCACAGTTTTGATTGATTGATTGGAACTTTTATTAGTAGATTGCACAGTACAGTACATATTCCGTACAATTGACCACTAAATGGTAACACCCGAATAAGTTTTTCAACTTGTTTAAGTCAGGTCATGTGACCCCTGGCTCTGTTTGATTGGTCCAACGTCACCAGTGACTGCATCTGATTGGTGGAACGGAGTGAACGTCACCAGTGACTGTATTTGGTGAAACGCAGGCACTATGAAGGTCTGTCTGACAGACCAAAACAAACAAAGCGTGCATTAACAGATCGATAAAAATTAGTAGCGAGCTGAATGTAGATATAAGTAACGGAGTAAAAGTAGCGTTTCTTCTCTATAAATATACTCAAGTAAAAGTAAGAGTATGTTGCATTAAAACTACTCTTCGAAGTACAATTTATCCCAAAAGTTACTCAAGTAGATGTAACGGAGTAAATGTAGCGCGTTACTACCCACCTCTGGTTAAATGTACCTAAAATACATAACAGTTTTGCATTCTCCAACTCTTGTTTAAAATTGCAATGTAAAAGCAAAACCATTTATTTTTTTAATAAAAAAAAAATTGTATGTACCAAACAGAATACATGAAACTTCAGTCCAAAACAATTAGGATAAGGGACAATCAAAAAACCAATGGGTGAAATGTAATTTATTTATGTATTTATATTTAATTAATTAATTTATTTATTTATTTTTGTATTTTTTTAAATTTATTTTTGTATTTTTTACTTTTATTTTTATTTTATTTATTTATTTATTTTCGGGGCGGGTGGGTGGGGGTCTGTTTTCTCAGTACCTGTATTAGGATTTCCCTATCAAATTAATAAATAAATATTATAAAAATAAAAAAAAATGGGTAATTGACTATTTGACAAAATTCTGGAGGAACATCTTGTATGAATTTGGCTAAATATGAGTTACATGGGTAAAATGGATGAATTATTTTGATGTGTACTTCTTTAGTTTTATTTGCGATGACAGATGAACTGAACTCAATATGAGGGAAAGAGTTCTTCCAGAATGCAACAGCCTTTGGTGGACAACTTTGATCTCACTTCAGAGAAACGGATGTTCCACTTGTTTGCCCCCTCCTTTTGCTTTTTAAATATCAAATGTTTTGTATATTAATTATGCGTTCAGATGAAAGTGTGTTTCCACCACTGAAAAAAGTACTTATAAATGGTAAGTCATATTTAAGAGATGAAAAAAAATCATAATTGTGAGACACGATAAAAATCGAAATTATGAGATGAAAAGTGATAATTTTGAGATAAAATGATGAAATTATGAGATGAGAAGTTGAATTTATGAGATAAAATGTCATAACGATTAGATAAAATGTCTTGTCTCATAATTTTGACTTATCTCATCATTATGACTTTACATTTCATAATTTTTGCCTTTTTTCCCCTCATAATTTCGACTTTTTATCTTAAATTATGACTTTTCATTTCATAATTTTTTGACTTTTTTCCCTAACAGGTATTACTTTTTATCTCATAATTTTGACTTTTCATTCTATAATTTTTTGACTGTTTCCCTCATAAGCATGACTTTTTAATCGCATAATTTTTACTTTTAATTTCATAATTTTTTGCCTTTTCCCCTCATAAACATAAATAAATGATAAATGGGTTGTACTTGTATAGCGCTTTTCTACCTTCAAGGTACTCAAAGCGCTTTGACACTACTTCCACATTTACCCATTCACACACACATTCACACACTGATGGAGGGAGCTGCCATGCAAGGCGCTAACCAGCACCCATCAGGAGCAAGGGTGAAGTGTCTTGCTCAGGACACAACGGACATGACGAGGTTGGTACTAGGTGGGGATTGAACCAGGGACCCTCGGGTCGCGCACGGCCATTCTTCCACTGCGCCACGCCGTCCCATGACTTTTTATCGCATAATTTTGACGTTTAATCTCATAATTATGACTTTTCATTTCATAATTTCTTGACTTTTTTCCCTCATAAGTATGACTCTTTATCGCATTATTATGACTTTTCATTTCATCATTTTTTTTACTTTTTCCCTCATAAGTATGACTTTTTATCTCATAATTTCGACTTTTTGTGTTATAGTTATGACTTTTCATTTCATATTTTTTGGACTTTTTTCCCTAACAGGTGTTACTTTTTATCTCATAATTTTTAATCGCATAATTTTGACTTTTAATTTCATAATTTTTTGCCTTTTTTCCCTCATAAGCATGACTTTTTATCGCATAATTTTGACTTTTTATCTCATAATTATGACTTTTCATTTCATAATTTTTTTACCTTTCCCCCTCATAAGTATGACTCTTTATCGCATTATTATGACTTTTCATTTTATAATTTTTTTACTTTTTCCCTCATAAGTATGACTTTTTATCTCATAAATTCGACTTTTTATCTTATAATTATGACTTTTTATCTCATCATTATGACTTTTCATTTCATAATTTTTTTGACTGTTTCCCTCATAAGCATGACTTTTTAATCACATAATTTCGACTTTTAATTTCATAATTTTTGGCCTTTTTCCCCTCATAAGCATGACTTTTTAATCGCATCATTTTTACTTTTTATCTCATAATTATGACTTTTCATTTCATAATTTTTTGACTTTTCCCCCTCATAAGTATGACTCTTTATCGCATTATTATGATTTTCATTTCATAATTTTTTTACTTTTTCCCTCATAAGTATGACTTTTTATCTCATAATTTCGACTTTTTATCTCATGATTTCGACTTTTTATCTCATAAGTATGACTTTTTATCTCATAATTTCGACTTTTTATCTCTTGATTTTGACTTTTTATCTCATAATTATGACTTTTCATTTCATAATTTCTTGACTTTTTTCCCTAATAAGTATGACTTTTTATCTCATCATTATGACTTTTCATTTCATATTTTTTTGACTGTTTCCCTCATAAGCATGACTTTTTAATCGTATAATTTTGACTTTTAATTTCATAATTTTTGGCCTTTTTTCCCTCATAAGCATGACTTTTTATCGCATAATTTTTACTTTTTATCCCATAATTATGACTTTTCATTTCATCATTTTTTGACTTTTTTCTCTTATAAGTATGATATTTTATTTCATAATTTCGACTTTTTATCTCATAATTATGACTTTTTATTTCAGAATTTGTTAACCTTTTCCCCTCATAATTTCGAATTTTTATCGCATAAATATGACTTACCATTGGGTTATTTTTTTTGTGGTGGAAACGGGCTTCCATACATTAATGACAGTTAATTAAGTATTTTGAGTGAACTAAAAACTGAATAAAATCACAAAACAGTAAAAAAAAAAAAAGTGAAAATACAAAGCACATAGAGAACTCAAGTCAACATAAAACATAAGGGGAAATAAACATTGTTCTTGTAGCGTTTATTGACAATGTCCAGTGTTTTTATCGCTTTGTTTCTTCCTGATGTTGATTATTTATAGTGCTTTGCAATTTTAAATGTAATATTTACCAAGCAGGATGCAAATATTTACTGTATTTTGCATGGCAATGGATACAATTAGGAAAATAAAGCAATAGATATAAGTAATCATAATAATTGTGTTTTTTGATTTGTATTCTTTGGTTTGCTATGTTTTTGTTCACATATTAACCCAAAATACAATCACAGGTAGACAGTAAACAATAGATGGACTATTGATGCAGGTTGTAGATTACAAAAAGTTATCATTAAATATTTATTGGTTTGATATATGTTGTGCATTTTTAATTAATGCTACCTCCCTAATTTAGAATTTGCTGTTTTGGTTTATTATATAAAAAAAAAAAAAAACGTATTCTATTTTACAGCATTGACAAAGACTGAGGTTTTTGGTCTGGCATGTTTTCCAGATGACTGTACGGTCTATATTTCGGTTGTGATACTCTTGATTGTTATTACCACATTGGGACGGAATTTTAAAATCTCAAGTAAATATTTTTCGGATATTAAAATATAATATTTTTGCACAAAGTCAGAACAACTCTAAAAATTGTATTTTCATTGGACAGGATCAGCCATGCTTGCGGAAACGTTTGATGCAGCCATGACCTTAAAGGTGCACATAATTGGCTGAGAGACAAGGGTGTGGACCTTCACTATAGAAGAGATCAAAAGTGGCATATTTGTAAATGATGCTAACATAGAAATGCTGGTTTATTAATTGAATTAATTAATGGTTTCAAATGATCAATTACATCTTGGAAAATGGTAAAAAATCCAAAAGCCCTTGAAATGTTATATTTATTGAAAACAATTAGAGTGATTTAAATTAGCCCTTTTTTTGGCCTTTTTGAATTTTGTATTTTATCATATTTTTTATTATAATTTTTAATAATAAAAACATTTAAAATGATTTAAATTAGCCGTTTTTTTGTCTTTTTGAATTTTGTATTTTATCATATAGTTTATTATAATTTTTAATACTGAAAACATTTAAAGTGATTTAAATTAGCCCTTTTTTTGTCCTTTAGAATTTTGTATTTTATCATATTATTTATTTTTAATATTGATAACATTTAAAGTGATTTAAATTAGCCCTTTTTATGTCTTTTTGAATTTTATCATATTGTTTGTTTTTAATATTGAAAAAATTTAAACTTAAATAAATGTGCCCTTTTTTGTCTTTTTGAATTTTATCATATTGTTTATTATTTTTAATATTGAAACAATTTAAAGTGATTTAAATCAGCCCTTTTTTTGTCTTTTTGAATTTGATCATATTGTTCATTATTATTTTTAATATTGAAAAAATTTAAAGTGATTTATATTAGCCCTTTCTTTGTCTTTTTGAATTTGATCATATTATTTATTATTATTTTTAATATTGAAAAAAATTAAAATGATTTATATTAGCCCTTTGTCTTTTTGAATTTTATCATATTGTTTATTTTTAATATTGAAAAAATTTAAAGTTAAATAAATGTGCCCTTTTTTGTCTTTTTGAATTTTATCATATTGTTTATTATTTTTAATATTGAAACAATTTAAAGTGATTTAAATCAGCCCTTTTTTTGTTTTTTTTAACTTGATCAAATTGTTTATTTTTAATATTAAAAATTTAAAGTGATTTAAATTAGCCCCTTTTTTGTCTTTTTGAATTTGATCATATTGTTTATTATTATTTTTAATATTGAACATTTTTTAAGTGATTTATATTAGCCTTTTCTTTGTCTTTTTTAATTTGATCATATTGTTTATTATTGTTTTGAATACTCTATTTGTATTTGCTTTTATTTTCTTTCCTTGACATGCTTTGTTAAAGTCGTAATTTGCTCAACCTGACTGATGTGTAAAATTGTTGAATATGTTGAAAGTGCCTTGACTTTTATGTACATTGAGGATATGTTTGTTTTTCAATAAAAAATTTAAAAAAAAAAAACTTTAAAGAAGCACACCGCCCTCTACTGTACAGGAGTTTGTAATACAGTTTATAGACCTGTATCTGGTCCACAAAACAACGCAAACACCCATAAATACACAAATTCCTTCTTCAAAAATGTTTTCCTAAATTTTGTTTAGCCCAGCTTTTACTTCATTTCATTAACACCGAGCGTGTTCTCCAGGAGAAATCTAAATCCCGTCAATCATGTAAAAAAAATGATCACAGTGTTTGAGAGGAAGAAGCATAAACGCTGATCGGTGATCAAGTTTATTATTTTGGTGTTCCACGTGCAACCTCCTCGTGCACTTTGAGTGCCTCCAAGGTAGAAAAATAAAAATGCATTATTTACGTCAAAAAGCACATCATCAATTGCTCTTTGCGGTAGTCCTGTCATGTGTTGCCATGGTAATGTGCCAGCGCGTCAGCTGACAGGACGACAACGTATTGCAACTTTGCTCTTTTGTGAGCTTCAGGACACAAATGGGATGACGAATGCAACGTTCTATTTTAGATCGGCTGAAGAATAAATTAAAAGCTCGCTTGGCATTGCATGCTGGGACGTGACCGAAACCCCCATAGTCATGAGTCGAGTCCTGAGACCAGTCGCGTTCTGATGGCATTAGCAAACCATCATGTGACTAGAAAAAGGTTCATGGAATGGAAGAGTCTTAAAGAAAAGTGCAGGCAGTACTGTGGGAAGGGCATCTTCACTCGGGGGAGGTGCTGAGCACAGTGGGTGTAGGCGGGTAGACCAGAGCCACGTTGACCTTCTCTGAACCGTTCTTTGGGCAGACCAGCTCAGTCAGTCCGTCAGGCCGCCGCTGACCCAGCAACTCACCTGCAACACAACAAAGACAAACGGCTAGTCAGATACTGTGCATTATTAATAACCCAATAAACAAATAAACATGGCTCAGTGACAGGAAGCACTCAACAGCCTGTCATTCACACATCCCTCCAGCAGGGGGGGGGCCTGAGCAGTTTTTGAGTATGTCAGTGAGAGCTCTGTGAGAGTGTGGTACAAAGCAAATATGCACTCTGAACACATGACCCAGTCTTGGCCCCGCCCCCCGATCCCGAGGAATGCCTGTCCTACTTCCAGCACACCAGGAGGAATCCCAAAATAACTCTGCTTGTCTGCATGCCTCAACACACCACCAGCCAGCGACCTGAGATAGAAACTCCTAATGCATGAGACCTTTGATCCCTCGGGAAGAACATTCTCATGCAGTGTTTGACCGGATCACATGACCCACACCGCGTCCCGGGTAAATCCAGTGAGCACACGTGTACGGGGGATAACCGCTAAACTCCTGTAACAGGATGAGTGCCTGCGATGAGGTCATAAATCATAAATACACAATCAACATCAAAATGTGTCACACAAAAAGTAGTGATGTCACCTCGCAAGGCGGGGCGGGGTTTACCTGGGAAGGCGTGTGGGTTGCTGGACCCCCTGCGGAGGCACTTGGAGCACAGGACGTGGACGGCGTAGTGAAGGCCGGGCCATTCCCGCAGCAGCGCGTTGAGCTCGTGGAGCAGCGGCGTGATGGCCTGCCACGCCGTCCAGATGTTTGGCAGTGATGCGTGGCTGGCGATGGACAAAGTGTCCGCCTGGAGCTTCCCCACAGAGGGACAGTGGCTGATCACAACCGGCACCTTGCCTCGGTATGCCAGGATGCGGTTGGGGCCGTCCGACCTCTGAGCCACGTGGCTGTCGATGCGCACGCCAAAGCGAGCAAAGAGTCCGGGCGGGAACAGGAAGGGGAAGCTGTATTGGATTTGCAGCTGCTCTACCGACAGCAGCTGACAGGGAGGATGGGAGCTTTGGTCCGGTTCGGTCTCCTCGCTGGCAACGAAGACGGGGAACTTGTACAAGAGCACGGCAGCGCCATTTGGGGAGTTGCCGCGGGGCTTGTTGACGCAGTAGCAGATGCCCATCTTCTCCAGAAGCTCCATGGAGAGCTTCAGGTCCTGCTGGGTCTGGACGGGGGGGCAGAGCAGCAGGTGGATGGCGGTGGAGGGTAAAAGGCCGCATCGGAGAAAACTCTCCAAATGATTCTGCCGCCGCGCCGGCCTAAAGTTCTCTTCCTCCTCGGCCTCTGGGACGAGGCGGCCCAGCACATCACTTTGAAAGAAAACGTTAAGGACGCCTATAAGGCGTGAAATGTTGTGAAAGACATAATCCTTCAGGGCAGCGTTGCCCTCAAAGTAGAGCAGCTGGCCGCATTCATGCAGGTAGGACAAGGCGCTGTGCAGGTGCTCCTCCGTCAACCCCGCCTGATGCCCGAGGCGAGCCGCGTCCCACCAGGTGAGCCACATGTCGTTGGACTTGAGGTGCAGCTCCTCCAGCGTCTGCCAGGACCTGGGCAGCACTCGGTGAAGGTTGGGGAAGATGTCAAGGTGCTCAGCAACAAATGTTAGTTTCTCCCTCAGATGCTGGATGTTAGTCTGGGTCTCCGTGCTGACGCTCAGCACCGGAGATAAGATCTGAAGGCGGTTGCTCAGCAGGAACTGTAACCGGGACTTTTTCTGCTGCAGATTACAGTCGGAGACGCCATAGAAGGGGTTATAAGGGTTGGAGGTGCGTGCAGCGTAGCCCTGCTGAAGGGCCTGGTCCACGTTTAGCGCCAGACTAATCAAGACTTGGGCGTCCCTCCTCCACTGCAGGCCGACCTGACGGTGGATGTCAAGCCTCTTCTCCTCCAGCTCCGCCTCCCCACACCGGTCGATGTGCGTGCCCACCAATAACACAACAGCCCCGGGCACCTTGGCACCCAGCAAGTGAAGGAAGTAGCCAACGTGGGCATAAAAGTGACAAGACGAATACGCTTTGAGGTTCACCACCAGGATGTAGAGCGCACCGTGGGAGAGGAAAAAAGCTTTAATGAGGTCTAGGTTCTGGTTTCCCGAAAGATCATAGACGAGGAATGTGAGACCGCCCTCTGCCACCCAGCTGGCGACTTGGATTCCATCGCTTTCCTTGACCGCTTCGGTTTTGTGCGACCCGCTCAGCACGCTGTGCCGCAACTGTGTCTTTCCAGCCCCCGCAAGTCCCATCAGAACCAGCTTGAGTCTGGGCTTCACAGCGAGCTGCGAGTGCGCCAGCTCCTTTTGATACATGGCAATGTGCGGGATGCCTTTCATGCAGACCTCATACGGAGGCTGGACGAGCGGGTTGTCTTTCACCTTCCAAATGTTTACCTTGGACAGGTTTCCGAAATCATCAGGAAGGACGGCGATTTGGTTCCCTTGGAGAACCAGCTCCTCCAGCTTTGCCAGGTCCACCAGCGAGTTGGGCAGGTACGTGATGGCGTTGTTGTCCAGCCAAAGATTGGCCAGATTCTGCAGCTGCCCGATTTCCTGCGGTACTTGTGCGAGTTTATTCCTGCTCAAGTAGATCTCTTCCAAGCCCAAAATGTTAAGAAGAACCGAGGGGAATTCAGTCAGCTCGTTGGAGGACAAGTTGACCATTTTGAGTCTTTTCAGGTTGCCAAAGGCGGCGGGCAGCACGGTCAGTTGGTTCCCGTCCAACATCAGGCTCTCCAGGTGCTGCAGGTCGCAGAAGGTCTCAGGTAACGACTTTAAGCGAAGGCTGCTCAGCCACAAAATTTTCACGCTCCTCAGCTTTGCCACGTCTTCCGGCACCACCTCAAAAGTGTTGCCAGAGCAATCCAGTTCCTCCAAGTCGCCAAGTGCCAGGATCTCAGGTGGGAAGCGTCCCAGCTTGTTGTGGTCCACGTCCAGCGTGCGCAGCCTGGCCAGGCGGGAGAACGAGGCGGGGACGGCGTGAAGGTGGTTGAAACTGATGTCCAGTTCCTCCAGGAGCCTCAGAGCGGAGATGTGCTCGGGAAGCTGCTGGATGTTGTTGTGGCTCACGCTCAACTTCTTGAGCACGCTCAGGTGGACCACACCTTCCGCCACGCCGCTCAATTGGTTGTAGCTCAAGTCCAGTTCCTCCAGCTGCCGGAGCTCGAACACGGCCTGAGGGACGGTGGTGAAGTGGTTCCTGCGGAGCACCAGCACGCGCAGATTGTTGAGGCTGGACGATAGACCTTCAGGCAGCTCGTGGAGGAAGTTGTTGCCCAGGTTGAGGGCCTCGATGTGGGACAGGTCCTGGTCTTTGGAGCACAGGGTCAGCTGGCGGAGGTCGCTCCGCAGCTTCCTGGAGCGGAGGGCGGCGTCCCGCCACAGCTGCCCCGCTTTCACATTGTTCTCCTCCCCCGCGCCCCCCTCCTTGTTTTCATGCAGCGTCCTCATGCTGGAGCGGATCAGCCGTGCTGGCGGGAAACGTTGTTGACGCCATTCCAGTGGAGGAGGGGGGGCCGCATGGCGTCTGTTCGCTGCTGCGCACCGAGCTGCCGATCGGCGGCGTCGTCATGGCCTCAAACCCGCTTCAGGACGCTCGTCGTCGGCGGCGCACAAAAGTCGCGTCTCCTCCTCTTCTTATTCCTGCAGACACTCGGAGAAAGCCCGGAAATCCACGTCATCCTCCCTCCCTCCTCCTCTCCTCCCCCTCCAGGCGGGGCCTTAGCGAAAGTCCATTTAAAGCCTAACTCTTACTTCCTTACTTTTATTTCATGCCATGTCCAGTCTTCTGTGCCAAATATCTTCTTTGTTTGCATTTATATTCTGCTTTTTTTAATCCAGGGTAACAAAAACACCATACTGTTTTACTTTATTACGGCTATTTCTACCCTATTCGAATAAAATATCCTGCTCTCTATAAATGAGTCATTTATAGATGTACTGTCGCCATCTAGTGGCCATTGAGTGTCACTGCACAGGGTGGAACACAAAAAGAGGAGTAAAGTGTTGTATTCAGCAGCATTTTAAATGTTTAATTTAATAAAAGACATTGGAAGACAACAAACAGGCGGCTTTGGTCAGGAGGACATGCTTTCATCACAGTGTGCACATTTAAAAAGGTGTGTCTTTATTAAGAAGCCTTTCATTCAGATTATTTAAAATTACAACTTTTTGGTCAATAGGAGGTTGGACGTTGTTTTTCTTTTTAAAAAAGTGCACGACGTAGGCATCTCGTCTTGGCGAGTAGTCAGTAGTACGGGCCCATGTTCTCGTAGCCGGCGTAACTCGGCCACTCGGGGAAGATGCCGTGTCCGCAGGTGGGACTGCCGTACCGGTCCAAGTGGATCCCTGAGTTAAAGTGTCGAGCGTCGTCGCGGCGCTGCTTGGCCGACGCCCACAGGATGCAGTAGTTCTGGCCGTGGTTGCTGTCCCAGTGCTCGTCGCCGCCCACCTGGTAACAGACGGCGAACTCCACGTGCTGCTGTGGGGGGAGGAGGTCCGGCAGACTCACCTGGAAGCAGAAGGTGTCGCTGTTCCGCGTGGGGTACGAGTCTTTCACATACGCACAGTCCACGTCCGTGTGGCTCTTCCAGGAGTCAAAGGTGACGCGGATCTTGACTCGCTTCTCAAAAGACAGGTTCTTTACCTTGACGGTTCCTGCCAAGGCCTTGTCCTTGAGCACGCAGTGTTCCAGGCATACGCAGTTCCTCTCCAGACACTGGCGAAAGTGTATGTAATCGGACGACGGTTGGCTGAAGTCCAGGACCAGCTTGTCACCTTTGGCAATGGGGGCCACGCTCGCTGTCCGACGGATTAGAAGAGGGATCTCGATGGGGTCCGTGAATTGGGAGAAGACCTTGACCCTGGTCAGTGGCAGGCCTCTGTGGTCGGCGAAGGTCACCTGCTTCTTCACTTTGCCGCCCAAGTGACGGTGGGAGGCAGCGGGGGCGCTACTCCTGTAGACAAAGTCCTCTTTGGACAGGTACAGGGGCAGCGCCATGTCCGTCGGCATGTCGGGTCGGGTGGGGTCAGCCAGCAGCCACACGAGCTTCGGTCAGCTCGTTAGCTTTAGCATGGCGCCCCCTGAGGAAGACAAGCAATTTTGATACTGATGGCGACGCTGAAAGACAAGAAGACATACCTATGGATTCAGAGGATACTTTGATATGTTTGATTTAGTAAGAGCAACCATGTTAAGATGTTGTATGGATTACCTCCATGCCAGCTTTGTGTACCATAACTGTATCAATAATGTTAGTAGTAATACTGCAGTATTATTACAATTTGCAACAGGTAAAAAAATACATATACAGGTAAAAGCCAGTAAATTAGAATATTTTGAAAAACTTGATTTATTTCAGTAATTGCATTCAAAAGGTGTAACTTGTACATTATATTTATTCATTGCACACAGACTGATGCATTCAAATGTTTATTTCATTTAATTTTGATGATTTGAAGTGGCAACAAATGAAAATCCAAAATTCCGTGTGTCACAAAATTAGAATATTACTTAAGGCTAATACAAAAAAGGGATTTTTAGAAATGTTGGCCAACTGAAAAGTATGAAAATGAAAAATATGAGCATGTACAATACTCAATACTTGGTTGGAGCTCCTTTTGCCTGAATTACTGCGTTAATGCGGCGTGGCATGGAGTCGATGAGTTTCTGGCACTGCTCAGGTGTTATGAGAGCCCAGGTTGCTCTGATAGTGGCTTTCAACTCTTCTGCGTTTTTGGGTCTGGCATTCTGCATCTTCCTTTTCACAATACCCCACAGATTTTCTATGGGGCTAAGGTCAGGGGAGTTGGCGGGCCAATTTAGAACAGAAATACCCTGGTCCGTAAACCAGGCACGGGTAGATTTTGCGCTGTGTGTAGGCGCCAAGTCCTGTTGGAACTTGAAATCTCCATCTCCATAGAGCAGGTCAGCAGCAGGAAGCATGAAGTGCTCTAAAACTTGCTGGTAGACGGCTGCGTTGACCCTGGATCTCAGGAAACAGAGTGGACCGACACCAGCAGATGACATGGCACCCCAAACCATCACTGATGGTGGAAACTTTACACTAGACTTCAGGCAACGTGGATCCTGTGCCTCTCCTGTCTTCCTCCAGACTCTGGGACCTCGATTTCCAAAGGAAATGCAAAATTTGCATGGTTGGGTGATGGTTTGGGGTGCCATGTCATCTGCTGGTGTAGGTCCACTCTGTTTCCTGAGATCCAGGGTCAACGCAGCCGTCTACCAGCAAGTTTTAGAGCACTTCATGCTTCCTGCTGCTGACCTGCTCTATGGAGATGGAGATTTCAAGTTCCAACAGGACTTGGCGCCTGCACACAGCGCAAAATCTACCCGTGCCTGGTTTACGGACCATGGTATTTCTGTTCTAAATTGGCCCGCCAACTCCCCTGACCTTAGCCCCATAGAAAATCTGTGGGGTATTGTGAAAAGGAAGATGCAGAATGCCAGACCCAAAAACGCAGAAGAGTTGAAGGCCACTATCAGAGCAACCTGGGCTCTCATAACACCTGAGCAGTGCCAGAAACTCATCGACTCCATGCCACGCCGCATTAACGCAGTAATTGAGGCAAAAGGAGCTCCAACCAAGTATTGAGTATTGTACATGCTCATATTTTTCATTTTCATACTTTTCAGTTGGCCAACATTTCTAAAAATCCCTTTTTTGTATTAGCCTTAAGTAATATTCTAATTTTGTGACACACGGAATTTTGGATTTTCATTTGTTGCCTCTTCAAATCATCAAAATTAAATGAAATAAACATTTGAATGCATCAGTCTGTGTGCAATGAATAAATATAATGTACAAGTTACACCTTTTGAATGCAATTACTGAAATAAATCAAGTTTTTCAAAATATTCTAATTTACTGGCTTTTACCTGTATAGTGGTGCGCCACAAATAGTTATGGGGCTGCACTTTGGACACGCCTGTCTTTGGACCTGGACATGATGGCGCTACATTGCTAAAGGCCAAAAACGACAACAGTGCATATGGGTGCCACCATGACTGCACAAGAAGCTGAAAGCTGATTGTCTCTCAATAGTTGTGATGTCACTCATCCATAGTTGACAGCAGTATTCATTAAAACCCTGCTACTATCTAATACGTAAAACAAGTCAACAGGAGCTGACCCACCCGAGTGACGTCACTGGTGGTAGCACACTAGGCTGCAAACCTGTACGTCATGACGACACAAGTTACCTGCACGCTCTCTGTCAACTTTAGAGTCAACTAAGAACTTGCTACATGAATATTAGCTTTACATGTGTGCAAAGTTAAGTAAAAGTCAAGTTAAGCGCGTAAAAAGTCATTTTACCTGAGGGGGGCGGGGGGGCACCTTCACCTCATCTGGACTCACTCGCGTGGACGCGCGCCCTGTGCGCAGCGTGCTTGTGCGCAGGTTGAAAGCGACTCAGTGTTCACGTGAACATCCGTAAGCAGCCAATCAGAGGAGCTTGCGACAGAGGGCTTGTGACGTCACGTAACCTAATTCCCTATGGGGGCACACAAGGGTCAAAAGTAAAATATAAAATAATAATTAAAAACAAAAACATCCGCTTAGTAGTGTCAAATAAACCTTGTTGCCCAGTGAGCTGCAAGTGAAAATATGTTTGAAAGTAGCAGACATTTGTCAAACTAGTATAACCCGCCGAGCAGGATAAGAAAAGGGCTTGTGTTGTCAATATTTGCCCAGAGGATGAAGTTCAAGAGTACAAAGATAATTTAAAGATGCGCTATTTGGATTGAAAATGTATGACTTTTTTATTTTTTTATTTTACCTTTGCAACCTCATTATACTATTGGCTAAGTTTTATATTCATAAATGTAAGTTTCTCAATACCCGACCTGGTTTTTGTGCCTTTTAAAAAATAATTACTAACAACCAAAAAGCTGTGAAAACGATGATGCTGTGTTCCAAATTTAAGTTATTTACTGAAATTGAGTGAGCCTATGGCTTTGCACTTCGTTATTTATATATATATATATATATATATATATATATATATATATATATATATATATATATATATATATATATATATATATATATATGTATATATATATATATACATCGACGTCCCACTGGGGTGAGTTTTTCCTTGCCCTTATGTGGGCTTTGTACCGAGGATGTCGTTGTGGCTTGTGCAGCCCTTTGAGACACTTGTGATTTAGGGCTATATAAATAAACATTGATTGATTGATTGATAAATAACTTAAATTTGGAACACTACTAGTTACTTTGAATTTACAACCCCTGGCGCTGTTTTTTTTACTGTTTTTCTACTGTTTTATGTACTTACTTTGATTATTATTTAAAAAAAATATATATATATATGTTCCAAATTTAAGTTATTTACTGAAATTGAGTGAGCCTATGGCTTTGCACTTTGTTATTTATATATATATATATATACATATATATATATAAATAACAAAGTATATATATATATATATATATATATATATATATATATATATATATATATAAAAATAACAAAGTATATATATATATATATATATATATATAAATAACAAAATATATATATATATATATATATATATATATATATATATATATATATATATATATATATATATATATATATATATATATATATATATATATATATATATGATTGGCAACACTAAAAATTGGCCCTAGTGTGTGAATGTGAGTGTGAATGTTGTCTGTGTATCTGTGTTGGCCCTGCGATGAGGTGGCAACTTGTCCAGGGTGTACCCCGCCTTCCGCCCGATTGTAGCTGAGATAGGCTCCAGCGCCCCCCGCGACTCCAAAGGGAATAAGCGGTAGAAAATGGATGGATGGATATATATATATATATATATATATATATATATATATATATATATATATATATATATATATATATATGTATATATATATAAAAATAACAAAGTGCAAAGCCATAGGCTCACTCAATTTCAGTAAATAACTTAAATTTGGAACACTATTTTAGTTACTTTGAATTTACAACCCCTGGCGCTGTTTTTTTTTACTGTTTTTCTACTGTTTTATGTACTTACTTTGATTATTATTTAAAAAATATATATATATCTATATATATGTTCCAAATTTAAGTTACTTACTGAAATTGAGTGAGCCTATGGCTTTGCACTTTGTTATTTATATATATATATATATATATATATATATATATATATATATATATATATATATATATATATATATATATATATATATATATATATATATATATATATATAAAAATAACAAAGTATATATATATATATATATACCGTATTTTCCGCACTATAAGGCGCACCTAAAAACCACAATTTTTCTCAAAAGCTGACAGTGCGCCTTATAACCCGGTGCGCTTTATTACGATTCATTTTCATAAAGTTTCGGTCTCGCAACTTCGGTAAACAGCCGCCATCTTTTTTCCCGGTAGAACAGGAAGCGCTTCTTCTTCTACGCAAGCAACCGCCAAGGAAAGCACCCGCCCCCATAGAACAGGAAGCGCTTCTTACCACCCGCCCCCGGAAGAAGAAGAAAAAACGCGCGGATATCACCGTACGTTTCATTTCCTGTTTACATCTGTAAAGACCACAAAATGGCTCCTACTACGCGACAAGGATCCGGTTCATAAAAAGACGCAATCTCTCCATCCGCACACGGATTACTACCGTATTTCACAGCAACTGATATTCCTGTGAACCGCACTGTGGAACGGGAGCACGTACGGTGAATATTCGCACCACAGGGAATGAGAAGTCATCCTTCACTGTGGTTCTAGCTTGCCATGCTAACTTCCACCCATGGTGATATTCAAAAGGAAGACCTTGCCAAAAGAGACCTTTCCAGCCGGCGTCATCATAAAAGCTAACTCGAAGGGATGGATGGATGAAGAAAAGATGAGCGAGTGGTTAAGGGAAGTTTACGCGAAGAGGCCGGGTGGCTTTTTTCACACAGCTCCGAAGGCGAACACACCTTCACTAAGACGGGCAGACAGCGCCGGACGACATACGCCAACATCTGCCAGTGGATCGTAAATGCCTGGGCAGATATTTCGGTCACAACTGTGGTCCGAGCTTTCCGGAAGGCAGGATTCACAGAACTGCTGCACAACAACAGCGACACTGAATCCGATGACTTCGACGAGACGGAGCCGGCCATTTTTGGATCCCACGCTTGCGCAACTTTTCAATTCGGACACCGAAGACGAAGAATTCGAAGGATTTACGAATGAAGAATAACTTCAGAAGGTGAGCGCTATGTTTATTTTGTGTGTTGTGACATTAACGTTCGAGCAACATTATGTTGCTATTTATTGCTCTACACCATTTTGAATTTTACTATGTTTGTGATTGCACATTTGCGTACATTTTGGGACAGAGTTGTTAGAACGCTGGTTTTCAATATATTATTAAAGTTTGACTGAACTATCTGACTGTTTTTTTGACATTCACTTTAGCGCAGCGTTTTTTTGACATTCACTTTAGCGCAGCGTAGGCGCGGCTTATAGTCCGGGGCGGCTTATTGGTGGACAAAATTATGAAATATGTAATTCATAGAAGGTGCGGCTAATAATCCGGTGCGCCTTATAGTGCGGAAAATACGGTATATATATATATATATAAATAACAAAGTATATATATATATATATATATATATATATATATATATATATATATATATATATATATATATATATATATATGTATATATATATATATAAATAACAAAGTATATATATATATATACATATATATATATATAGAAATAACAAAGTATATATATATATATATATATATATATATATATATATATATATATATATATATATATATATATATATATATATAAATAACA
>NC_084579.2:6178032-6255532 GCF_033978685.3 Nerophis lumbriciformis | reverse complement strand
CTCTCTGCTCCGCGAGGGCGTATACGTATGTGACGTATGTAAGAAGGTGCGCTTGTTTATGTCTCTGTGAGAAAGAGAGACAAGAAAGAGTGAGAAGAGCCTGTAGTGTAATGCCTGCAGCTAAAAGCAACTGCGTGAGAACGTATACTCCAATATCACCATATAGTCATTTTCTATATCGCACAGAGACAAACCCGCGATATATCGAGTATATCGATATATGGCCCAGCCCTACCTGGAGGTGTTGTTTTAGTGCGGTTTTGAAGAAGAATAGAGATGCACTTTCTTTTACACCTGTTGGGAGTGCATTCCACATTGATGTGGCATAGAAGGAGAATGAGTTTAGACCTTTGTTAGATCGGAATCTGGGTCTGACGTGGTTTGTGGAGCTCCCCCTGGTGTTGTGGTTATGGCGGTCATTTACGTTATGGAAGTAGTTTGACATGTACTTCGGTATCAGGGAGGTGTAGCGGATTTTATAGACTAGGCTCAGTGCAAGTTGTTTTACTCTGTCCTCCACCCTGAGCCAGCCCACTTTGGAGAAGTGGGTAGGAGTGAGGTGTGATCTGGGGTGGAGGTCTAGAAGTAACCTGACTAGCTTGTTCTGGGATGTTTGGAGTCTAGATTTGAGGGTTTTGGAGGTGCTGGGGTACCAGGAGGTGCATGAATTGATTAACGTGGACCCTGACTTAAACAATTTGAAAAACTTATTGGGGTGTTACCATTTAGTGGTCAATTGTACGGAATATGTACTGTACTGTGCAATCTACTAATAAAAGTTTCAATCAATCAATAAATCCACCTTTCCGTCAGCTGGCCCCCCCTCTTTGCGGCAGGAAATGAAAGCTTTCACCTTTCACTTGTGACGCACCTGTAGCAGTCACGTGACTTGTTGCAGGTCGCCCAGCTTCCTGCCAGGATGAGCGGGGCGGCACTGGGCTTGGAGATTGTGGTGGTCTTCTTCCTGGCGCTCTTCCTGCTACACCGCTATGGAGACTTTGGCAAACAACAGCGCATGGTTCTGTTCGGGACGCTGCTGGCGTGGTACCTGTGCTTCCTCATCGTCTTCATCCTCCCGCTGGACGTCACCACGGTCAGTCCCGGTACTTTGTAGCGTGTTCCGACCATGTGACAAGGTATCCCGGTGATGTGCCCTGTCAGACCATCTACAAGCAGTGCAAGATGGACCACGAGGCGCACGGCACGGACCCGGCCCTTGTCAATCAGACCGCAGGAAACACTTCTGTGACTCCCACTCAGAGGTCAGTTCCACTTGTTTTCCCGACCGGATAGGAAGATTAACTATGGAGTAATCCCATTTCTTTTTTCACAGCGTGCGTGCAGCGTGCTACAAGCCTTGGAGTTACATACCCGACGGAATCATGCCCGTCTTCTGGAGGGTGGTCTACTGGACTTCCCAGTGCCTCACGTGGTCAGTGCGGCGACTTGTCAAAGCTGGCAGTGGGAGTCATAGACATCTTATAAGTAGACGCAGCATTGGCTGCAGTGACGCGAGAAATTGGGCCGCCATCTTGAAGTGGTGATGAGGAGCCGGCGAGCGGCCTAAACTGACAGTTGACAGGTAGAAAACAAAGATGGTGTTCAGCTTTTTCCTGCTCAAATGAGCGGATTGTTGAAAATAGGAATCGGGGGAATTACTTTTCACAAGTAAGATTTAACATTAACATACTATTGGTTGTATTTTGTGAAAAGAATATTACCACAGAGTTGAGAAGGAGCAAAGATCTTCAATAGTACTGAAATCGTAGCCGCTAACAAACAAGAGTATGACCATAATAGAATTTCTTGTCAACGAAATGAATAACATTTAAAAATGTCATACTTGAATGACATAAAGTTGAAATAAATGATGAAGATAAAGATTGTAAAAGCCAACAGGGGTAATATATGTTAGCTAACTAGACAGACGGAAGAAGAGGGCAGAGCCAGCCGTCCACAAATGATTTCAACTCAATGATTTATATTTTCACTCTGTGCCTTAATCCAGTGGTTGTCAAACTTTTTTCCACTAAGAACCACCTTGGAAAAAGCCTGGCTCTCAAAGTACCACCATAATGACCAACATTGAAATACAGTAGCCTAGTAGGCCTAAGTATTCATTAAAAACAAGGCAGATGTTTTACTTAAGAACATTTAATATTTTTGGCCACTGTATTATTACCAGAGGTGGGTAGAGTAGCCAGAAATTGTACTCAAGTAAGAGTACTGTTACTTTAGAGATTTATTACTCAAGTAAAAGTAAGGAGTAGTCACCCAAATATTTACTTGAGTAAAAGTAAAAAGTATGTTGTGAAAAAACTACTCAAGTACTGAGTAACTGATGAGTTACATACACACACATATCATATATATATATATATATATATATATATATATATATATATATATATATATATATATATATATATATATATATATATATATATATATACACACATTTATATATATATATATATATATATATATATATATATATACAGTATATAATTTATATTTATTTATTTTGCCGTTTTTGTTTACATGTTAAAGGTGTTTTAATGAATATACATGCATGTTTAACACATATAGATTCCTTTCTTTCATGAAGACAAGAATATAAGTTGGTGTATTACCTGATTCTGATGACTTGCATTGATTGGAATCAGACAGTAGTGCTGATAGCGTCCACGTTTTCAAATGGAGGAGAAAAAAGTTCCTCCTTTTTGTCTAATACCACATGAAAGTGGTTGATTTTTGGCATCTTATTTGTCCAGCTTCCATATTCGTTTTTATACACTTTACAAGAAATACATTGGCGGCAAACTCCGTAGCTTGCTAGCTTGTTTGCGCTGGCTTTCAGAGACTCTTGTTTTGAAAGCGCAGGCGCGGTGGAGCGGCACTTTTATTGTGAAGACAGGAACTGTGCAGTCAGTCTTTAGGCTTTTGACGGGATGTACGGTTGAAATAAAAGGGTCTTTTTTCCTTCACACTTTTGATTGATTGATTGAAACTTTTATTAGTAGATTGCATAGTACAGTATATATTCCGTACAATTGACCACTAAATGGTAACACCCCAATAAGTTTTTCAACTTGTTTAAGTCAGGTCATGTGACCGCCTGGCTCTGTTTGATTGGTCCAACGTCACCAGTGACTGCATCTGATTGGTGGAACGGAGTCAAACGTCACTAGTGACTGCATTTGTTGAAACGCAGGCACTATGAAGGTCTGTCTGACAGACCAAAACAAACAAAGCGTGCATTAACAGATCGATAAAAAATAGTAGCGAGTAGCGAGCTGAATGTAGATAAAAGTAGCGGAGTAAAAGTAGCGTTTCTTCTCTATAAATATACTCACGTAAAAGTAAAAGTATGTTGCAATAAAACTACTCTTAGAAGTACAATTTATCCCAAAAGTTACTCAAGTAGATGTAACGGAGTAAATGTAGCGCGTTACTACCCACCTCTGATTATTACACACAGTTTGAGACCCACTCGACATCCATTGCATCCGGTCTCCCCTAGAGGAGAGGGGGTTACCCACATATGCGGTCCTCTCCAAGGTTTCTCATAGTCATTCACATCGACGTCCCACTGGGGTGAGTTTTTCCCTTGCCCTTATGTGGGCTCTGTACCGAGGATGTCGTTGTGGCTTGTGCAGCCCTTTGAGACACTTGTGATTTAGGGCTATATAAATAAACATTGATTGATTTTATCCAAAGCGACATACATAAAAAATACATATAAAATAATCACTGTAAACATGATCATTTAAGGGAAGAATGTAATACAAAATATCAATACAAAGTGTCAAGACAGAATAAACTCTGCTGCTGCAACAACAGAGATACAGTCTATAGGTCCCTAAGATATATAGATATCTAATGTATTCATACATTGTTTATGTAGGATATACGCATGTATATATAACCTAATCATATCGTTTCTTCAACTTAAAAATAGCTGACCGTTTTTTCCCCCTTCTCTAGGATTATATTCCCAGTTTTGATCTCGGACGTCTGGTCACTTATAGCCAGAGGTGGGTAGAGTAGCCAGAAATTGTACTCAAGTAAGAGTACTGTTACTTTAGAGATTTATTACTCAAGTAAAAGTAAGGAGTAGTCACCCAAATATTTACTTGAGTAAAAGTATGTTGTGAAAAAACTACTCAAGTACTGAGTAACTGATGAGTAACATACACACACATATCATATATATATATATACACATACATTGATATATACAGTATATCATTTATATTTATTTATTTTGCCGTTTTTGTTTACATGTTAAAGGTGTTTTAATGAATATACATGCATGTTTAACACATAGATTCCTTTCTTTCATGTTGACAAGAATATAAGTTGGTGTATTACCTGATTCTGATGACTTGCATTGATTGTAATCAGACAGCAGTGCTTAACGTCCACGTTTTCAAATGCAGGAGAAAAAAAGTTCCTCCTTTCTGTCTAATACCACATGAAAGTGGTTGGTTTTTGGTATCTTATTTGTCCAGCTTCCATATTCGTTTTCACACACTTTACAAGAAATACATTGGCAGCAAATTCCGTAGCTTGCTAGCTTGTTTGCGCTGGCTTTCGGAGACTCTTATTTTGAAAGCGCAGGCGCTATGGAGCGGCACTTTTATTGTGAAGACAGGAACTGTGCAGTCAGTCTTTAGGCTCGTGACGGGATGTACGTTTGAAATAAAAAAGTGCCTTTTTTCCTTCACACTTTTGATTGATTGATTGAAACTTGTATTAGTAGATTGCACAGTACAGTACATATTCTGTACAATTGACCACTAAATGGTAACACCCCAATAAGTTTTTCAACTTGTTTAAGTCAGGTCATGTGACCGCCTGGCTCTGTTTGATTGGTCCAACGTCACCAGTGACTGCATCTGATTGGTGGAACGGAGTCAAACGTCACTAGTGACTGCATTTTATTGGTGGAACGGAGTGAAACGTCACCAGTAACGCAGGCACTTTGAAGGTCTGTCTGACAGACCAAAACAAACAAAGCGTGCATTAACAGATCGATAAAAATTAATAGCGAGTAGCGAGCTGAATGTAGATAAAAGTAGCGGAGTAAAAGTAGCGTTTCTTCTCTATAAATATACTCAAGTAAAAGTAAAAGTATGTTGCATTAAAACTACTCTTAAAAGTACAATTTATCCCAAAAGTTACTCAAGTAGATGTAACGGAGTAAATGTAGCGCGTTACTACCCACCTCTGCTTATAGCATATAAGACTATTCTATAACTGTTAAGCAAACTATGAATAATAAAACACGCCAAAACATGTGTCCTTTATCATAGCTACACGTATGACAAAAAAGCGCGTGAAAATCAGTGATATTCAGTGAGGTAAGATGAATTAAATGCGCTGACAGTTCATTGCTCCTGCCAAATGAATTGCACTGAGTGGAGCGGATCACCACTCCAAGATGGCGGCCCCGGGTCTTGTCAGCGGCAGTAGGCAGTAGCGGACGATGCTGTGTCTACTTATAAGATGTCTATGGTGGGAGTGGCCAGCGTCTAACCAGCTGCTCTGTCCTTCGAAGGCTGTTGCTTCCCTTCATGCAGTCGTACGCTCGCTCCGGTGGCTTCTCCATCGGCGGGAAGATGAAAACGGCTCTTATCGAGAACGCCATATACTACGGAACCTACCTGCTCATCTTCGGTTCCTTGCTCATCTACGTGGCCGTTCACCCCGAGTGGCGCCTGTCTTGGTAAGACCCCGCCCCCTTCGTTAGTGCCAATGCCAGTGCTAACGGCGTGCCGGTCTGTGCGGCGCAGGTACGAGTTGCAGACCATCGGCATCACGGCGGCCAACACGTGGGGTCTGTTCCTGCTGGTCCTGCTGCTTGGATACGGCCTGGTGGAAATCCCCCGCTCCTACTGGGAGGCCTCCAGACACGGACACCTGCTGCTCAAGACCTACTTCAAGGCATCCAAGCTGATGACGGAGAAGGCGGACGCCGAGGAGAATCTGGAGGACGTCATGGAGGTGAGTGGACGAAACTGGTGTGACGTGTATGTCGGTCCCTCCCAGGATTTCACAGGCTTTTTTTGTCATTGTAGCGGCCTAAAATGCCTAAATTCGCAGCAGCTTTTTCAGAAAGTTGCATAAAAAGTTGCAATTTTTTGAATGTTCCCGTTGACTTTGAATCAACTTGTGAGTTTATGAATGTGTTATTGATGTTTCTTGTAAACTTAACCTCAAAACTAGAGCTGGGCGATTTAACAATATCAATATTTATAGCGGTTAGGCCAACATACCTGCCAACTACTCCGGTTTTCCCGTAATTCGTACGGTTTTCATCAACCTATTCCGGGTTACGGTTGCAGTGATAAAAAATACGGTTTTTCATTAATTAAAAAAAAAAAAAAGGGTGAAAACTACGCGAATTGCACCTTGTGCAGACAAGATTTTTCGATCGGACACGGAGGAATTAGCGATGTAAAAGACCACGTTGGGACAAAAAAACACAAGTCTAATGCCGTTGCTAGCGATACAAGTGGAAAACTTTCAACGTTTTTCGTCGCCCAAACAGATTCTTTGGATGTGATAAATGCCGAAGTTTTATTTACGGAGGCAATAATTGAGCATGGACTTCCAATCGCACTGGCTGATCACATGGGACAGTTAAATGTTTGTAATGCAACCTTTAAAAATCATTACGCGGTGATCGCGGTCCCAAAAATAAACTTTTCTTGCATGATAATGTCCAGAAAAACTCGCTTTATATTACTATAGAGTCCTTTTAACGAATGAGTTTGATGGTTTATCACAAACCTTAAATGAAAGAAGTCCTTTGTTCTCCTGCACCGCATGCGCTTTGGCCTTGGTTCGTGTTTGGTGCGCAATCTTGTCGGCTGTATTTCACAGCACGTCTTTGACAACTTGAAGTGGCATAAAACATTTAAAACAAGTCCAAGTTGAAGAAATCTTGTTAAATGTTGACAGCATAACTACCAAAATACAGAAGTATGTCCTTAATATTTTTGCAGTGCTATTTCTGTTGAAAAGTTAAAATGATTACATTAGAGATGTGATGTGCCACTTTTCAAGTGTCTGATGGCTTAAATTAATTTTCATTAATTTTTCATATTTTGAATTCTTTTGAAAGGCTTACAAAAAAACTACATTTGAATTGTAATTCCATGCTATTGACAGGACTATTAATTTTAATGAAGTTAGCTTACCATGTTTACAGTATGATAATTGTGATAGAAATGTGAATTTTAGGCACAGAATATTTTTTACAATTGAACAAGGCAGTAGATTATACAAGCTTGGACAGAAAGTTAATAATGACACCAATTTTTTTTTTAATGGAATTGTTTAGTACTGTTTTACCATTTGTTTACTGTAAAAAGTGTTTATACTGTTTATACTTTCAATTAACAAATTGAAGTCTTGTGAAAGGTTGACAGGATAACTGGCATTATCTGTCAAAATAATTTCAAACTATTGAAGTTAGCTTACAGAATAAACATGTCAATCAACCCATATGATTTTTGCTGTAATATTTTTGTTTTGAAAAGTCACTGTGACTGATAGAAAAGTGATGGTTTTAGCAACATTTTAACCTGTCTGAATGCTAATAATCATTTTGCGTCGGGGGGCGAAGCCCTGAACCCTCCACCAGGACTTTGTCCTGGACCTACCGGGGCCTGCGGCCCTTGGACCCTGGCTACTAGGTTTTTCTGATTTCAAAAGTTGGCAGGTATGGGCCAATAACAAATTTTGCTCAACAATAAAAGGGACAAGCGGTAGAAAATGGATGGAATATATTTCCCTACAAATTATTGTCAATAAACAATGTTATTGCCATAATTTTTTTGAGACCAAACTAACTACTATTGTAATGTTAATACATCATAATTATGAAAATATACTCTTTCAAATGCAATAAACCTGTGTATTTAACATTGTAATTGAAATGTAAAGTTTTAAATAGAAAGTTAAATAAAAACAAACAAATCATTAAAATAAAACATACTCTCTTAGCAGGCCTCGAATTTAAACTTTTTAAGGTCAATCGTCTGCGTTCGTATGCTGTTACTTCAAAGTACTTTCAAGGGTAATTGATTATTGTCCACAAGATGACAGCAAATAGGTAGCATTCAGTGACCGCCTGGTATTTAAGATGAATGTGAAAGCACTGCGGTGCAATGCTTTGTCAAACTCAAACTTATGATGTCTCTGTTCTTAATCGCGTTGCCGTGGACATATGAGCTAGATACCGTATTTTTCGGATTATAAATCACAGTTTTTTTCATAGTTTGGCCGGGGGTGCGACTTATACTCCGGAGCGGTTTATGTGTGAAATTATTAACACATTACCGTAAAATATAAAATAAAATATTTATCTCATTCCCGTAAGAGACAAGGCGAATGTCAGCAATCGTCACACACACGTCAACCAATAAAAATTCGGCGGGGGCGGGTCATGGCAGAAGTGCATTGTGGGTCATGGGATGCTACCTGCTACTACGTCCGTAGCTATAAAAATGGATAATTTCAACATTGCCGGTAACTTATAAAAACTGAGAAGGGCTGAACAAGAATGGCACCGAAAAGGAAATCGTATACTGCAGATTACAAGGTGGACGTAGTGAAATATGCAGCAGAAAACGGCAAGAGGAAGCGGCGCATACCTTTTGGAGTTGGCAGAGTTGTTTAGAAGCGACACCGAGGATGAAGATTTCATGGGATTTAGCGATTAGGAGTGACAGATTGTTTGGTAAAATATAGCATGTTCTATATGTTATAGTTATTTGAATGACTCTTACCATAATATGTTACGTTAACATACCAGTTGGTTATTTATGCCTCATATAAAGTACACTTATTCAGCCTGTTGTTCACTATTCTTCATTTATTAGGGCCCGCATGGCCCATTGTATAAGGACTCCCAAAGGGAGTCCTTATGCAATGGGACATAAGGACCTATTGAATTTGTAAGGTTTTATTATTATTATACCGGCCGCCTCTTTGAGCACTAATTTGACCCACTTAACATGCTTCAAAACTCACCATATTTGACCCACACATCAGGACCTGCGAAAATGGTCTTTTAATGAAAAAACCGAACCCCAAAACTCAAAATTGCGCTCTAGCGCCCCCTAGGAAAAAAAAAAAACTAGGCTGCCTGTAACTCCCACTAGGAAGATCGGAAAGACATGAAACAAAATTCTCTATGTAGGTCTGACTTAGACCTAGATTTCATAATTGTACATCCTTGGGCAGAAATCAACAGGAATTTGGCAATTTCCCCTTCAAGACAAAAAAGTACTAAAAACAGTCACCTTTGCCTCTTTGAGCTGTAATTTGACCCCCTTAACATGCTTCAAAACTCACCGAACTGAACACACACATCAGGACTGGCAAAAATTGCGATCTAATTAAAAAACCTAACCCCAAATCTCAATAAAACGCTGAAAAAACTGCTCCTCGGAAGAAAAAAATGACAAAACTGCCTGTAACTCCCACTGGGAAGGTCGGAGAGACATGAAACAAAAACCTCTATGTAGGTCTCACTTAGACCTACATTTCATAGATTGACAACCCCCAGCAGAAATCAACAGGAAGTTTGCTATTCCCCCTTCAAAACAATTTTTTTGTAAAAACCGGTCACCTTCCTTCAAAAACTATCTCCTCTGAGCGCGTTTGTCGTTTCGGCTTCAAACTAACACAGGAGAGAGATTGAACCCTTGTGTATAAAAGTACAGAACAGCGTTTTTCTAACTGCTCCGGTTTTGATTTTATGACCCTTCAAAGAACCGCTGCGCTGATGCTGCTGCGCTGCTGTTTTTTTAAGATGGCTGCTTAAAAGCAGGAAGCACCAACGTGCCCACACAATGCAGACAAGGTTGGTACACTAGACAAAAGTATTGGGACACTTATGACTACCACCGGACAAAAGTATTGGGACACTTATGACTACCACCGGACAAAAGTATTGGGACACTTAGGACTACCACTGGAAAAAAGTATTGGGACACCGACACTGGACAAAAGTATTGGGACACTTAGGACTAGCACCTGCCAAATACGCGGGCCCGACCAACGCTGCTTGCAGCTTTAATTTTAAATTGCCTTTCAAATGTCTATTTTTGGTGTTGGCTTTTATCAAATACATTTCCTCCAAAAATGTGATTTATACTCCAGTGCGACGTATATATGTTTATTTCCTTCTTTATTATGCATTTTCGGCCGGTGCGACTTATACTCCGGAGCGATTTAAAATCCGAAAAATACGGTAAATGTATAAACACATGTCAATTAGGAAATAAATGTTTGTATACTACATTACCCAGAAGGCGTACGCCGGGGCACTTTTAAACAATAAAGACTTAATATATTGTTACATGTTGTTGTTACAGCTTCGTCTACACAGGAAACAAAAATAAGTTTTAATTAGACAGTTGACGTGCACGCTTGAGTCGTTCGGAGAGAAATTGGTCGAACTTGCGTGAATTGGCGCGATCGCATCAATGCGAAATCTTGGAGGGATTGATATATGTGACGTGTGTGTGACGAGCACGTGTGCTGATGTCAGGAGGTGAGGAAAGTCAGCGAGGCCATCAAGTACAACCATCCGCTGAGGACGTGCATCGACACCATCCTCAGGAAGGTGAGTAATAGCATCATGGCCACATGACTCGCTCTGACACTGCTGCGTGCTTCAGTGCCCGCTGGAGTACCAGGAGAAAATGGGTCGCAACATGGACGACTACGAGGACTTTGACGACAAGCAGACGTTTCCCAGCGAGAAAAGTCTGGTCAAGCTTCACAAGCAGGTGAGTTCCGGCCCTGCGTTCCGCGTACCACCGCTTAAGGTGTGGGCGCACAGGTGATCTACGCGGTGCAGAGACACAACAGGACCCGGGTCCAGTGGCAGATCCTCTTGCAGCAGGCCTTCCACCTGGAGGATGTGGCCAAGAACGAGACCGGCTCCACGCGCCAGTTCGTGCACAGCTTCCCGCACTCGCAGCCCGCCGGGTGGTTCTGCAGATACGTGTACACGCCGACCGTAGGTGAGCCCCTCCGTCACGCCTTGCAGCGCCGGCGTGTTTAGCAGCGTGGCGCTAATTTGTCTTCCCTCAGAGTGGTACTGGGAGTGTCTCCTCAAGCGCTGCTTCTACCGCCTGCTGGCACTGGTCCTGAGCCTCTTCAGCATGGCTGTGGTCTGGTCCGAATGTACTTTCTTCAGCACCAAGCCGGTCCTGTCGCTGTTCGCCGTCTTCATCCAGCTGGCCGAGCGGGACTACAACTACGTATACATCCAGGTGATGAAGCCACTTGACAAAGTCATCATTTTTAGGAGATAGTGTGAATGCTCCAGAACATTCACACATGCTTTTCTACACCAAAATTCATCTATTTATTCTTCTCCAGATTTTGGCGCGCTCTACCTTGCACATTTTTCATCCGATTCAAACTGTTCAGCCTATTTGGGAATAGCAGGCTTTCGCTTTACAAATTCCAAAAATTCCCAGATTTCCCAGAATTCCAGGTTTCCCGGGACATTTTCCCATTCAAAATAAAATCGGCCATTTTTAAAAATTCCACCATTTCCAAATTTTTCAACCGTCCATCCATCCATTTTCTACCGCACATCATCGCAGGGCCAACACAGATAGACAGACAACATTCACACCGATTGAAACCATTCCACTTTCAACATATTCCACTCATCCTGGACATTCAAATGATAATTTTTCCATGTTAAAAAAAAATTCCAGGAATTCCCAGAAATCCCGTTTTTTTCAAACCCTTTTTTCTGTCTACTGACTACTCCTCCCACATTTTTCAACCCACTTCAACCGCTCCACAGTCAAAACGTTCCTCTTATCCAGGACAAAAAACAAAGTTGTTTTTTGAACTGGAAAAATTCCCCAGTTTTCCCGAAACTCCATAATACCATTTCTCAATTAAAAATGGTACTACAACAACATTTCTCGACCAATTTGAAAAATTCCAACACCAATCCTTTAAACTCATTCAGAACATTAACATTTTTTTTTTAGCATTTTCAAAAAAATTCCTGCTTTTCCCCAAATTTCCAAGAAATTCCCATTGAAAAGAATGGGACATTTTTAGAGTACCACAATGCCCAAATTTTTTATCCGATTCAAACCGTTCTATTTTCAAAATATTCAGCCTGTTCAGGAATTATCTGGTTTTTAGAAAACATTTACTATTTGGAAACTCTATCCTGTAGCTACGTCTCCTCAGGTGATATACTTCCGGTGTTGTGACCTCGGTTTATGTCCGTCACGTCAAAAATATACATTCTCGCTGCCTACTAATAAACACTCTAGAACAGGGGTGCTCATTACGTCGATCGCGATCTACCGGTCGATCTCGGAGGGTGTGTCAGTCGATCACCAGCCAGGCATTAAAAAAATAGTCCTAAAAATGAGCGATAATAAATCTTCACTATGACATCACTTGATTGACATTCACGGCACCCGAGGGTCTTCTGAGATGACGCTGGCTGTTGCCAGCTCATTACAATTACCGACTGGAAGGCGAGAAACACTTTATTTCAACAGACTCTGGCGCCGTAACTGTCGTCAAAACTCCAAAGACCGACTGCACAGTTGCACAATAAAAGCTCTGCTTCATCCTGTCTGCGCTACCAAAATAAGGGTCTCAGAAAGCTGGCGTGCACAAGCTAGCAAGCTACGGAGTTTGCCGACAATGTATTTCTCGTAAAGTGTATACAAAGGAGTACGGAAGCTGGATAAATAAGATGCCAAAAACCAACCACTTTCATGTGGTATTGGACAGAAAGGAGGACTTTTTTTCTCCTCCATTCGAAAATGCGCACGTTATCATCACCACTGTCTGATTCCAATCAATGCAAGTCATCACAATCAGGTAATACACCAACTTATATTCTTGTCTTCATGAAAGAAAGGAATCTATATGTGTTAAACATGCTTGTATTATCTTTAACCACCTTTAACTTGTTAACAATATTAACTATATGTGTTAAACATGCTTGTTTTATCTTTAACCACCTTTAAGTTGTTAACAATATTAACTATTTGTGTTAAACATGCTAGTATTATTTTTAACCACCATTAACTTGTTATCAATATTAACTATAAATGTTAAACATGCTTGTATTATCTTTAAACACCTTTAACTTGTTAACAATATTAACTATATGTATTAAACATACTTGTATTATCATTAAACACCTTTAATGTATTAACAATATTAACTATATGTGTTAAACATGCTTGCATTATCATTAAACACCTTTAACTTGTTAACAAAAACATATATTTCATAAATAAGTAAATATAAATTATATATATGAATGAGGTAGATCCCCACGACTTGATCAATTGAAAAGTAGCTCGCCTGCAGAAAAAGTGTGAGCACCCCTGCTCTAGAACTACAACGGGTTCAGACCTAACAGTACTCGGATTGTAAGCATCCAAATATGATTAGCAGCAAAGTAAGCCAGCTAAATGATGCTAACTATGCTAACCAGCGAGCTTGTTTCGGGTGCTCTTGATTCAGTGCGGCCTTTAAGCAAGAGGAACAGCAAGTACCTGCGGCTGAGGCGAGCGTTCAAAAATTTGTGTTGATCCTTTTTTTTAAATATATCGTAAAAAAAAAATAAGCGAAGGTAATATTTTGACGCGAAAATGAATGTTTAAAAACGTGGATTTCCGCGGACATTTCACATGCCTGGTAGTTACAGTGGAACCTCCATTTACCAACCTAACTAGTTCCTCGAGAGGTTTGTACAGTGAAGCAAATTTGTCTGTAAAAAAACTAAGTAAATCTGAATACCAGGTTCCAATCTTGACAAAAGTCCATATTTGAGTGAAGGTTTGTACACTTTGAACTAGAGATATCCGATATTCCGATATTGTCCAACTCTTAATTACAGATTCCGATATCAACCGATAACGATACACACAGTCGTGGAATTAACACATTATTATGCCTAATTTTGTTGTGATGCCCCGTTGGATGCATTAAACAATGTAACAAGGTTTTCCAAAATAAATCAACTCAAGTTATGGAAAAAAATGCCAACATGGCACAAAGTGCATTATTTTTTTTAACATGCCTCAAAACAGCAGCTTGGAATTTGGGACATGCTCTCCCTGAGAGAGCATGAGGAGGTTGAGGTGGGCGGGGGTGGGGGGAGATAGCGGGGAGTGTATATTGTAGCGTCCCGGAAGAGTTAGTGCTGCAAGGGGTTCTGTGTATTTGTTCTGTTGTGTTTATGTTGTGTTACGGTGTGGATGTTCTCCCGAAATATGTTTGTCATTCTTGTTTGGTGTGGGTTCACAGTGTGGCGCATATTTGTAACAGTGTTAAAGTTGTTTATACGGCCACCCTCAGTGTGACCTGTATGGCTGTTGACAAAGTATGAAATGCATTCACTTGTGTGTGTGAAAAGCCGTAGATATTATGTGACTGGGGCGGCACGCAAAGGCAGTGCCTTTAAGGTTTATTGGCGCTCTGTACTTCCCCCTTCGTCCCCATACCACTCTGTACAGCGGCGTTTTAAAAAGTCATAAATTGTACTTTTTGAAACCGATAATTTCCGATATTATATTTAAAGCATTTATCGGCCGATAATATCGGCAGCCCGATATTATCGGACATCTCTACTACCAATGATAGCACTGCTTAGTATATACTTGCCAACCCTCTCGGATTTTCCGGGAGACTCCCGAAATTCAGCGCCTCTCCCGAAAACCTCCCGGGACAAATTTTCTCCCGAAATTCAGGCGGAGCTGGAGGCCACGCCCCCTCCAGCTCCATGCGGACCTGAGTGACGTGTTGACAACACACAACAACAGCGTCTACCATAAAGCAGTTCGTCTGCCGTAAACAGCAATGTTCTGACACTTTTAAACAGGACAATACTGCCATCTACTGTACATGCATATGTGACCCACCCATAATGTGTCACATTTTTGTGTTGATTTATTTATTTTATTTTGTGGTTTGAATTCGTTTTTGGAGCTGTCATTACACATTTATCAGTATTCACATTGGTCAGTAGGGGGCAGTAGGGCGTTTCTTCCCAATTGAATGCTATCACCTGCAGACCGGAAGTTTTCTTGTCATTCTGATGAGCGCGACCAGTCTGTGAACAATTGAAACGTCCTGTGTGCTTTTTCCTCCTGTATAACAGGTTAGTTTTGGTGAATCAACTCACTGAATAATATCCATGTGATCTTTATAAGTTTAAGTACACATTCTGATGGTGGAGCCTAACTCTAAAGTGTTTGTGAGTTGTAGTTTGTATTTGTGAATGAATCCAGTGCACAGCTGCAGTAATCAATACAAAATGGCGACGTGAGTGCGCAATGTTTATATAGGAATTTCTGATCCTAATTCAGACTCCCAAATTAGAGTTCCCGTTTTCTTATTTGTTTTTATAATGTGTATTTGTATAATGTGTGAGTTCTGAAATAGTGACAGAAAATAGAACAAGGATGGACAATTCAACCCTTAACTCAACAATGAGTAGATGAGTGTTATGTGTGTGTATATGTGTAAAAAAAAGAACACTGAAATTCAAGTATTTATTTTATTTATATATATATATATATATATATATATATATATATATAGCTAGAATTCACTGAAAGTCAAGTATTTCTTATATGTATATATATCTTGACCACGCCCCCGCACCCCACCTCCCGAAATCGGAGGTCTCAAGGTTGGCAAGTATGGCTTAGTAACTCCATTATTCCAAACATTGACTTGACACTTCCTCCTCCGTCCAACAGGTGGCGTGCTTCATCACCATCTTCTTCCTGTGCACCTGCGTTTACTCCACCGTCTTCCGTATCCGGGTCTTCAACTACTACTACCTGGCGTCGCACCACCAGACGGACGCCTACAGCCTGCAGTTCAGCGGCATGTGAGCGGGCGCCTAATTAGGAACGCCTCCGTCGGGTGCCGCCCCCTGAAACCCCATCTGGTCCTCCGCAGGCTCTTTTGTCGCCTCACGCCGCCGCTGTGTCTCAACTTCCTGGGTCTCATCCACATGGACGCGGCCATCTCGCACCAGCAGAAGGAGCAGACGGCCTACACCTCGGTCGCCAAACCACACGGACGTCATTGGTTCTGCTAACGAGGGTCGCTAACGAGCTCTTCCCCCAACAGATCATGGGCTCCATGCGCGTGCTGTCCTTTGTGGCCAACGGCTTCTACATCTACTACCCCATGTTAATCGTCCTCCTGTGCATCGCCACTTACTTCAGGTGAGACACGCCTCCCTGGCCCCGCCCCCTTTTCCCATCAGGACCACTTCAGTGTTGTCTCCTCAGTTTGGGGACGCGCTGTCTGAACCTTCTGGGCTTCCAGCAATTCATGGGCGACTGCGAAATGACCTCTGACCTGATGGAGGAGGGCAAGGAGCTGATTCGCCGCGGTCAGTGTTACGTAATCGTTTAGCGCAGGTGGGCTCACGCTCGCGATGACCCGTCTGTTTTCGCTCTCGCAGAGAAACGAAAGCGCCAAAGGACGGAGGATGGCGAGAACCGGCGGCGAGTGAGTCCACTTTTTCCTGCTCCGACCTCCAAGTAAGCGTGAGACTGACGACATGCGTTGCAGGACTGGAAGCAGCGCTATGGCAACCAGAGGGAGGAGCCAATGGCGAGGAGCAGGGCCGTGCACGACGCCAAGGAGAGCGACGCCAATGACAGACGTAAGCATTAGCACGATTAGCCGTTTTACTAGAGTCCGAAGTAATCCCGCAGGGAATTCTAAAAATGCTATTTCTCAAAAAATAACACTTTTTCAACCGATTCTAACCATTCCCCCTTCATTTCAATTCATCCTGGAAAATCAAACTACCATTTTTAAACCTTCAACAAATTTCCAGGAATTCATGTTTTTTCTATCCTTATTTGGAACCTTTTTTAGTGTGATGACTCCTTTCGAATTTTTAATCCCATTTCAGCCTGTCAAAACTGACAAAAAACCAAGTTGGTTTAAGAACTTCAAAAATTCCCCTTTTTCCCTAAGTTCCGTAATACAATTTCTCAATTAAAAAACTGTTACCACTTCAAAATTACTCAACCGATTTAAACATTTCCAACACCAGCCATTTCAGGACATTCATGCTCTTAATCATTTTCAAAAATATCCCGCTTTTCCCTAAATTCCCAGGAAGTTCCCATTGTAATGAATGGGACATTTTTCCAAGTTGCACAATTCCCACATTTTATAACCTATTCAAACCATTCCAATATTAACACATTCCACTCATCCTGGACATTCAAACTACCATTTTTAAACCTTCAACAAATTTCCAGGAATTCCTGTTTTTTCTATCCTTATTTGCAACCTTTTTTAGTGTGATGACTCCTTTCACATTTTTAATCCCATATCAGCCGTTCCACTGTCAAAACTGACAAAAAAACAAGTTGGTTTAAGAACTTGAAAAATTCCCGGTTTTCCCGAAATTCCGTAATACAATTTCTCAATTAAAAAACTGTTACTACTTCAAAATTACTCAACCGATTTTAAACAATTCCAACACCAACCATTTCAGGACATTCATGCTCTTAATTATTTTCAAAAATATCCCGCTTTTCCCTAAATTCCCAGGAAGTTCCCATTGTAATGAATGGGACATTTTTCCAAGTTGCACAATTCCCACATTTTATAACCTATTCAAACCATTCCAACATTAAACACATTCCACTCATCCTGGACATTCAAATTACAATTTTTCCACCTTCAACAAATTTTCAGGAATTTCAGTTTTTTCCTATCGTTATTTGCAACCTTTTTAGTGTGTTGACTCCTTTCACATTTTTAATCCCATTTCAATCGTTTCACTGTCAAAACTGACAAAAAACCAAGTTGGTTTAAGAACTTGAAAAATTCCCGGTTTTCCCGAAATTCCGTAATACAATTTCTCAATTAAAAAACTGTTACTACTTCAAAATTACTCAACCGATTTAAACAATTCCAACACCAGCCATTTCAGGACATTCATGCTCCTAATGATTTTCAAAAATATCCCGCTTTTCCCTAAATTCCCAGGAAGTTCCCATTGTAATGAATGGGACATTTTTCCAAGTTGCACAATTCCCACATTTTATAACCTATTCAAACCATTCCAACATTAACACATTCCACTCATCCTGGACATTCAAACTACCATTTTTCCACCTTCAACAAATTTCCAGGAATTCATGTTTTTTTCTATCATTATTTGCAACCTTTTTTAGTGCGATGACTCCTTTCACATTTTTAATCCCATTTCAGCCGTTCCACTGACAAAAAACCAATATGGTTTAAGAACTTGAAAAATTCCCGGTTTTCCCTAAATTCCGTAATACAATTTCCCAATTAAAAAACTGTTACTACTTCAAAATTACTCAACCGATTTAAACAATTCCAACACCAGCCATTTCAGGACATTCATGCTCTTAATCATTTTCAAAAATATCCCGCTTTTCCCTAAATTCCCAAGAAGTTCCCATTGTAATGAATGGGACATTTTTCCAAGTTGCACAATTCCCACATTTTATAACCTATTCAAACCATTCCAACATTAACACATTCCACTCATCCTGGACATTCAAATTACCATTTTTCCACCTTCAACAAATTTCCAGGAATTTCAGTTTTTTTCTATCATTATTTGCAACCTTTTTTAGTGCGATGACTCCTTTCACATTTTTAATCCCATTTCAATCATTCCACTGTCAAAACTGACAAAAAACCAAGTTGGTTTAAGAACTTGAAAAATTCCCTGTTTTCCCGAAATTCCATAATACAATTTCTCAATTAAAAAACTGTTACTACTTCAAAATTACTCAACCGATTTAAACAATTCCAACACCAGCCATTTCAGGACATTCATGCTCTTAATCATTTTCAAAAATATCCCGCTTTTCCCTAAATTCCCAGGAAGTTCCCATTGTAATGAATGGGACATTTTTCCAAGTTGCAAAATTCCCACATTTTATAACATATTCAAACCATTCCAACATTAACACATTCTACTCATCCTGGACATTCAAACTACCATTTTTCCACCTTCAACAAATTCCCAGGAAGTTCCCATTGTAATGAATGGGACATTTTTCCAAGTTGCACAATTCCCACATTTTATAACGTATTCAAACCATTCCAACATTAACACATTCCACTCATCCCGGACATTCAAACTGCCATTTTTCCACCTTCAACAAATTTCCAGGAATTTCAGTTTTTTTCTATCATTATTTGCAACCTTTTTAGTGCGATGAGTCCTTTCACATTTTTAATCCCATTTCAGCCGTTCCACTGTCAAAACTGACAAAAAACCAAGTTGGTTTAAGAACTTGAAAAATTCCCGGTTTTCCCTAAAATTCCGTAATACAATTTCTCAATTAAAAAACTGTTACTACTTCAAAATTACTCAACCGATTTTAAACAATTCCAACACCAACCATTTCAGCACATTCATGCTCTTAATCATTTTCAAAAATATCCCGCTTTTCCCTAAATTCCCAGGAAGTTCCCATTGTAATGAATGGGACATTTTTCCAAGTTGCACAATTCCCACATTTTATAACCTATTCAAACCATTCCAACATTAACACATTCCACTCATCCTGGACATTCAAACTACCATTTTTAAACCTTCAACAAATTTCCAGGAATTCCTGTTTTTTCTATCCTTATTTGCAACCTTTTTTAGTGTGATGACTCCTTTCACATTTTTAATCCCATTTCAATCGTTCCACTGTCAAAACTGACAAAAAACCAAGTAGGTTTAAGAACTTGAAAAATTCCCCTTTTTCCCTAAGTTCCGTAATACAATTTCTCAATTAAAAAACTGTTACTACTTCAAAATTACTTGACTGATTTAAACAATTCCAACACCAGCCATTTCAGGACATTCATGCTCTTAATCATTTTCAAAAATATCCCGCTTTTCCCTAAATTCCCAGGAAGTTCCCATTGTAATGAATGGGACATTTTTCCAAGTTGCACAATTCCCACATTTTATAACGTATTCAAACCATTCCAACATTAACACATTCCACTCATCCTGGACATTCAAACTACCATTTTTCCACCTTCCACAAATTTCCAGGAATTTCAGGTTTTTTTTCTATCATTATTTGCAACCTTTTTAGTGCGATGACTCCTTTCACATTTTTAATCCCATTTCAGCCGTTCCACTGTCAAAACTGACAAAAAACCAAGTTGGTTTAAGAACTTGAAAAATTCCCGGTTTTCCCTAAAATTCCGTAATACAATTTCTCAATTAAAAAACTGTTACTACTTCAAAATTACTCGACCGATTTAAACAATTCCAACACCAGCCATTTCAGGACATTCATGCTCTTAATCATTTTCAAAAATATCCCGCTTTTCCCTAAATTCCCAGGAAGTTCCCATTGTAATGAATGGGACATTTTTCCAAGTTGCACAATTCCCACATTTTATAACCTATTCAAACCATTCCAACATTAACACATTACACTCATCCTGGACATTCAAACTACCATTTTTCCACCTTCAACAAATTTCCAGGAATTTCAGTTTTTTTCTATCATTATTTGCAACCTTTTTTAGTGTGATGACTCCTTTCACATTTTTAATCCCATTTCAATCGTTCCACTGTCAAAACTGACAAAAAACCAAGTTGGTTTAAGAACTTGAAAAATTCCCAGTTTTCCCTAAAATTCCATAATACAATTTCTCAATTAAAAAACTGTTACTACTTCAAAATTACTCAACCGATTTAAACAATTCCAACACCAGCCATTTCAGGACATTCATGCTCTTAATCATTTTCAAAAATATCCCGCTTTTCCCTAAATTCCCAGGAAGTTCCCATTGTAATGAATGGGACATTTTTCCAATTCCCACATTTTATAACCTATTCAAATCATTCCAACATTAACACATTCCACTCATCCTGGACATTCAAACTACCATTTTTCCACCATCAACAAATTTCCTGGAATTTCTGTTTTTTTCTATCATTATTTGCAACCTTTTTTAGTGTGATGACTCCTTTCACATTTTTAATCGCATTTCAATAGTTCCACTGTCAAAACTGACAAAAAAACCAAGTTGGTTTAAGAACTTGAAAAATTCCCGGTTTTCCCTAAATTCCGTAATACAATTTCTCAATTAAAAAACTGTTACTACTTCAAAATTACTCAACCGATTTTAAACAATTCCAACACCAGCCATTTCAGGACATTCATGCTCTTAATCATTTTCAAAAATATCCCGCTTTTCCCTAAATTCCCAGGAAGTTCCCATTGTAATGAATGGGACATTTTTCCAAGTTGCACAATTCCCACATTTTATAACCTATTCAAACCATTCCAACATTAACACATTCCACTCATCCTGGACATTCAAACTACCATTTTTCCACCTTCAACAAATTTCCAGGAATTTCAGTTTTTTTCTATCATTATTTGCAACCTTTTTTAGTGCGATGACTCCTTTCACATTTTTAATCCCATTTCAATCGTTCCACTGTCAAAACTAACAAAAAACCAAGTTGGTTTAAGAACTTGAAAAATTCCCGGTTTTCCCGAAATTCCGTAATACAATTTCTCAATTAAAAAACTGTTACTACTTCAAAATTATTCAACCGATTTAAACAATTCCAACACCAGCCATTTCAGGACATTCATGCTCTTAATCATTTTCAAAAATATCCCGCTTTTCCCTAAATTCCCAGGAAGTTCCCATTGTAATGAATGGGACATTTTTCCAAGTTGCACAATTCCCACATTTTATAACCCATTCCAACATTAACACATTCCACTCATCCTGGACATTCAAACTACCATTTTTCCACCTTCAACAAATTTCCAGGAATTTCAGTTTTTTTCTATCATTATTTGCAACCTTTTTTAGTGTGATGACTCCTTTCACATTTTTAATCCCATTTCAATCGTTCCACTGTCAAAACTGACAAAAAACCAAGTTGGTTTAAGAACTTGAAAAATTCCCGGTTTTCCCGAAATTCCGTAATACAATTTCTCAATTAAAAAACTGTTACTACTTCAAAATTACTCAACCGATTTAAACAATTCCAACACCAGCCATTTCAGGACATTCATGCTCTTAATCATTTTCAAAAATATCCCGCTTTTCCCTAAATTCCCAGGAAGTTCCCATTGTAATGAATGGGACATTTTTCCAAGTTGCACAATTCCCACATTTCATAACCTATTCAAACCATTCCAACATTAACACATTCCACTCATCCTGGACATTCAAACTACCATTTTTCCACCTTCAACAAATTTCCAGGAATTTCAGTTTTTTTCTATCATTATTTGCAACCTTTTTTAGTGTGATGACTCCTTTCACATTTTTAATCCCATTTCAATCGTTCCACTGTCAAAACTGACAAAAAACCAAGTTGGTTTAAGAACTTGAAAAATTCTCGGTTTTCCCGAAATTCCGTAATACAATTTCTCAATTAAAAAACTGTTACTACTTCAAAATTACTCAACCGATTTAAACAATTCCAACACCAGCCATTTCAGGACATTCATGCTCCTCCTAATCATTTTCAAAAATATCCCGCTTTTCCCTAAATTCCCAGGAAGTTCCCATTGTAATGAATGGGACATCTTTCCAAGTTGCACAATTCCCACATTTTATAACCTATTCAAACCATTCCAACATTAACACATTCCACTCATCCTGGACATTCAAACTACCATTTTTCCACCTTCAACAAATTTCCAGGAATTTCAGTTTTTTTTCTATCATTATTTGCAACCTTTTTTTAGTGCGATGACTCCTTTCACATTTTTAATCCCATTTCAATCGTTCCACTGTCAAAACTGACAAAAAACCAAGTTGGTTTAAGAACTTGAAAAATTCCCGGTTTTCCCTAAAATTCCGTAATACAATTTCTCAATTAAAAAACTGTTACTACTTCAAAATTACTCAACCGATTTAAACAATTCCAACACCAGCCATTTCAGGACATTCATGCTCCTAATCATTTTCAAAAATATCCCGCTTTTATCCTAAATTCCCAGGAAGTTCCCATTGTAATGAATGGGACATTTTTCCAAGTTGCACAATTCCCACATTTTATAACCTATTCAAACCATTCCAACATTAACATATTCCACTCATCCTGGACATTCAAACTACCATTTTTAAACCTTCAACAAATTTCCAGGAATTTCAGTTTTTTTTCTATCATTATTTGCAACCTTTTTAGTGCGATGACTCCTTTCACATTTTTAATCCCATTTCAATCGTTCCACTGTCAAAACTGACAAAAAACCAAGTTGGTTTAAGAACTTGAAAAATTCCCGGTTTTCCCGAAATTCCGTAATACAATTTCTCAATTAAAAAACTGTTACTACTTCAAAATTACTCAACCGATTTAAACAATTCCAACACCAGCCATTTCAGGACATTCATGCTCTTAATCATTTTCAGAAATATCCCGCTTTTCCCTAAATTCCCAGGAAGTTCCCATTGTAATGAATGGGACATTTTTCCAAGTTGCACAATTCCCACATTTTATAACCTATTCAAACCATTCCAACATTAACACATTCCACTCATCCCGGACATTCAAACTACAATTTTTCCACCTTCAACAAATTTCCAGGAATTTCAGTTTTTTTCTATCATTATTTGCAACCTTTTTTAGTGTGATGACTCCTTTCACATTTTTAATCCCATTTCAATCGTTCCACTGTCAAAACTGACAAAAAACCAAGTTGGTTTAAGAACTTGAAAAATTCCCAGTTTTCCCTAAAATTCCGTAATACAATTTCTCAATTAAAAAACTGTTACTACTTCAAAATTACTCAACCGATTTAAACAATTCCAACACCAGCCATTTCAGGACATTCATGCTCTTAATCATTTTCAAAAATATCCCGCTTTTCCCTAAATTCCCAGGAAGTTCCCATTGTAATGAATGGGACATTTTTCCAAGTTGCACAATTCCCACATTTTATAACCTATTCAAATCATTCCAACATTAACACATTCCACTCATCCCGGACATTCAAACTACCATTTTTCCACCTTCAACAAATTTCCAGGAATTTCAGTTTTTTTCTATCATTATTTGCAACCTTTTTTAGTGCGATGACTCCTTTCACATTTTTAATCCAATTTCAATCGTTCCACTGTCAAAACTGACAAAAAACCAAGTTGGTTTAAGAACTTGAAAAATTCCCGGTTTTCCCGAAATTCCGTAATACAATTTCTCAATTAAAAAACTGTTACTACTTCAAAATTACTCAACCGATTTTAAACAATTCCAACACCAACCATTTCAGGACATTCATGCTCTTAATTATTTTCAAAAATATCCCGCTTTTCCCTAAATTCCCAGGAAGTTCCCATTGTAATGAATGGGACATTTTTCCAAGTTGCACAATTCCCACATTTTATAACCTATTCAAACCATTCCAACATTAAACACATTCCACTCATCCTGGACATTCAAATTACAATTTTTCCACCTTCAACAAATTTTCAGGAATTTCAGTTTTTTCCTATCGTTATTTGCAACCTTTTTAGTGTGTTGACTCCTTTCACATTTTTAATCCCATTTCAATCGTTTCACTGTCAAAACTGACAAAAAACCAAGTTGGTTTAAGAACTTGAAAAATTCCCGGTTTTCCCGAAATTCCGTAATACAATTTCTCAATTAAAAAACTGTTACTACTTCAAAATTACTCAACCGATTTAAACAATTCCAACACCAGCCATTTCAGGACATTCATGCTCCTAATGATTTTCAAAAATATCCCGCTTTTCCCTAAATTCCCAGGAAGTTCCCATTGTAATGAATGGGACATTTTTCCAAGTTGCACAATTCCCACATTTTATAACCTATTCAAACCATTCCAACATTAACACATTCCACTCATCCTGGACATTCAAACTACCATTTTTCCACCTTCAACAAATTTCCAGGAATTCATGTTTTTTTCTATCATTATTTGCAACCTTTTTTAGTGCGATGACTCCTTTCACATTTTTAATCCCATTTCAGCCGTTCCACTGACAAAAAACCAATATGGTTTAAGAACTTGAAAAATTCCCGGTTTTCCCTAAATTCCGTAATACAATTTCCCAATTAAAAAACTGTTACTACTTCAAAATTACTCAACCGATTTTAAACAATTCCAACACCAACCATTTCAGGACATTCATGCTCTTAATCATTTTCAAAAATATCCCGCTTTTCCCTAAATTCCCAGGAAGTTCCCATTGTAATGAATGGGACATTTTTCCAAGTTGCACAATTCCCACATTTTATAACCTATTCAAACCATTCCAACATTAACACATTCCACTCATCCTGGACATTCAAACTACCATTTTTCCACCTTCAACAAATTTCCAGGAATTTCAGTTTTTTTCTATCATTATTTGCAACCTTTTTTAGTGCGATGACTCCTTTCACATTTTTAATCCCATTTCAATCGTTCCACTGTCAAAACTGACAAAAAACCAAGTTGGTTTAAGACCTTGAAAAATTCCCGGTTTTCCCGAAATTCCGTAATGCAATTTCTCAATTAAAAAATTGTTACTACTTCAAAATTACTTGACTGATTTAAACAATTCCAACACCAGCCTTTTCAGGACATTAATGCTCCTAGTCATTTTCAAAAATATCCCGCTTTTCCCTAAATTCCCAGGAAGTTCCCATTGTAATGAATGGGACATTTTTCCAAGTTGCACAATTCCCACATTTTATAACCTATTCAAACCATTCCAACATTAACACATTCCACTCATCCTGGACATTCAAACTATGGTACCATTTTTCCACCTTCAACAAATTTCCAGGAATTTCAGTTTTTTTCTATCATTATTTGCAACCTTTTTTAGTGCGATGACTCCTTTCACATTTTTAATCCCATTTCAATCGTTCCACTGTCAAAACTGACAAAAAACCAAGTTGGTTTAAGAACTTGAAAAATTCCCGGTTTTCCCTAAATTCCGTAATACAATATCTCAATTAAAAAACTGTTACTACTTCAAAATTACTTGACCGATTTAAACAATTCCAACACCAGCCATTTCAGGACATTCATGCTCTTAATCATTTTCAAAAATATCCCGCTTTTCCCTAAATTCCCAGTAAGTTCCCATTGTAATGAATGGGACATTTTTCCAAGTTGCACAATTCCCACATTTTATAACCTATTCAAACCATTCCAACATTAACACATTCCACTCATCCTGGACATTCAAACTACCATTTTTCCACCTTCAACAAATTTCCAGGAATTTCAGTTTTTTTCTATCATTATTTGCAACCTTTTTTAGTGTGATGCCTCCTTTCACATTTTTAATCCCATTTCAATCGTTCCACTGTCAAAACTGACAAAAAACCAAGTTGGTTTAAGAACTTGAAAAATTCCCGGTTTTCCCTAAATTCTGTAGTACAATTTCTCAATTAAAAAACTGTTACTACTTCAAAATTACTCCACCGATTTAAACAATTCCAACACCTGCCATTTCAGGACATTCATGCTCTTAATCATTTTCAAAAATATCCCGCTTTTCCCTAAATTCCCAGGAAGTTCCCATTGTAATGAATGGGACATTTTTCCAAGTTGCACAATTCCCACATTTTATAACCTATTCAAACCATTCCAACATTAACACATTCCACTCATCCTGGACATGCAAACTACCATTTTTCCACCTTCAACAAATTTCCAGGAATTTCAGTTTTTTTCTATCATTATTTGCAACCTTTTTTAGTGCGATGACTCCTTTCACATTTTTAATCCCATTTCAATCGTTCCACTGTCAAAACTGACAAAAAACCAAGTTGGTTTAAGAACTTGAAAAATTCCCGGTTTTCCCTAAATTCCGTAATACAATATCTCAATTAAAAAACTGTTACTACTTCAAAATTACTTGACCGATTTAAACAATTCCAACACCAGCCATTTCAGGACATTCATGCTCTTAATCATTTTCAAAAATATCCCGCTTTTCCCTAAATTCCCAGTAAGTTCCCATTGTAATGAATGGGACATTTTTCCAAGTTGCACAATTCCCACATTTTATAACCTATTCAAACCATTCCAACATTAACACATTCCACTCATCCTGGACATTCAAACTACCATTTTTCCACCTTCAACAAATTTCCAGGAATTTCAGTTTTTTTCTATCATTATTTGCAACCTTTTTTAGTGTGATGCCTCCTTTCACATTTTTAATCCCATTTCAATCGTTCCACTGTCAAAACTGACAAAAAACCAAGTTGGTTTAAGAACTTGAAAAATTCCCGGTTTTCCCTAAATTCTGTAGTACAATTTCTCAATTAAAAAACTGTTACTACTTCAAAATTACTCCACCGATTTAAACAATTCCAACACCTGCCATTTCAGGACATTCATGCTCTTAATCATTTTCAAAAATATCCCGCTTTTCCCTAAATTCCCAGGAAGTTCCCATTGTAATGAATGGGACATTTTTCCAAGTTGCACAATTCCCACATTTTATAACCTATTCAAACCATTCCAACATTAACACATTCCACTCATCCTGGACATGCAAACTACCATTTTTCCACCTTCAACAAATTTCCAGGAATTTCAGTTTTTTTCTATCATTATTTGCAACCTTTTTTAGTGCGATGACTCCTTTCACATTTTTAATCCCATTTCAATCGTTCCACTGTCAAAACTGACAAAAAACCAAGTTGGTTTAAGAACTTGAAAAATTCCCGTTTTTCCCTAAATTCCATAGTACCATTTCTCAATTAAAAAACTGTTACTACTTCAAAATTACTCAACCGATTTAAACAATTCCAACACCAGCCATTTCAGGACATTCATGCTCTTAATCATTTTCAAAAATATCCCGCTTTTCCCTAAATTCCCAGGAAGTTCCCATTGTAATGAATGGGACATTTTTCCAAGTTGCACAATTCCCACATTTTATAACCTATTCAAATCATTCCAACATTAACACATTCCACTCATCCTGGACATTCAAACTACCATTTTTCCACATTCAACAAATTTCCAGGAATTTCAGTTTTTTTCTATCATTATTTGCAACCTTTTTTAGTGCGATGACTCCTTTCACATTTTTAATCCCATTTCAATCGTTCCACTGTCAAAACTGACAAAAAACCAAGTTGGTTTAAGAACTTGAAAAATTCCCGGTTTTCCCGAAATTCCGTAATACAATTTCTCAATTAAAAAACTGTTACTACTTCAAAATTACTCAACCGATTTAAACAATTCCAACACCAACCAATTCAGCTCATTCAGGACATTCATGCTCCTAATCATTTTCAAAAATATCCCGCTTTTCCTCAAATTCCCAAATTTCCAGAAAGTTCCCATTGTAATGAATGGGACATTTTTCCAAGTTGCACAATTCCCACATTTTATAACCTATTCAAACCATTCCAACATTAACACATTCCACTCATCCTGGACATTCAAACTACCATTTTTCCACCTTCAACAAATTTCCAGGAATTTCAGTTTTTTTCTAGCATTATTTGCGATGACTCCTTTCACATTTTTAATCCCATTTCAATCGTTCCACTGTCAAAACTGACAAAAAAACAAGTTGGTTTAAGAACTTGAAAAATTCCCGGTTTTCCCGAAATTCCGTAATACAATTTCTCAATTAAAAAACTGTTACTACTTCAAAATTACTCAACCGATGTAAACAATTCCAACACCAACCAATTCAGCTCATTCAGGACATTCATGCTCCTAATCATTTTCAAAAATATCCCGCTTTTCCTCAAATTCCCAAATTTCCAGAAAGTTCCCATTGTAATGAATGGGACATTTTTCCAAGTTGCACAATTCCCACATTTTTCAACCTATTCAAACCATTAACACATTCCACTCATCCTGGACATTCGAACTCACACTTTCCCAAGTTCCAAACCAAATTCCGGTTTTCCTGGAAATTCAAACTCTTCAACATTCAAACTATTCTTACATTCTGTCAGCATTTCAGTTGGACTTCAGCATTGGAGCATTCACACGCAATTGTGTAAAAGAGCGAACAATTGTAATGTAAGGAGGAAATGTTGATGCTAATACCACAAAGCTGACTGCTTTTTTTTCTTTAAAAAAGTCATATTGTTTCAAAAAGAGTTTTCTAGTCTGCGGGCCTAAGTGCATGATTATCTGTAACATGTCGTGTTAATGTTGCAGAAGTCAAGTATTCGCGCTCCTCGCGACTCCCGGAGCGCGATCAGGTGGAGTTGCTCCAGGACGCCGAGCCTCTGGACTTCAACGCCGATTCCCTGTCGGAGGAAGCGGCGGACTCGGAGTCTGGCAGGTGAGCTCGCCGTCGGCAACTTGTCGCGTGTGTGTGTGTGTGTGTGTGTGTTTTTGAGCGCTCTGGTTTTTCGTCCTCCAGACACGCGGGAGGACGCTACCTGTCCATGTCGTCGTCTCGCAGCCGGATATTTGACGACGTCTAACGGGGAAACACGTCTCCCATCCCGGACTTCACGTGTGTGTTCTTCACATGTCCCCTCGGCGGAGCGCAGGGACGCCTGGTGATGGAGCATGGCTATCGTGGCGTGTTTGCGAAGGTCGTCACTTTGCCCACCAGAGGGCAGCACCGACTAGACAGTAAATATGCGCTCTGCTGCTCCCTCTTGTCTTTAAGTGTAGCTTGAATGAATGTGGCATATTTATACTTCCTGTCTGTCATTAAACGTTCTGACAACGTTCCTGTTTTCTTGTACAACTCTACACATGATTTTATAATACTGATGACCTACATTTCTGCCAGTGGGTGCTCGGTGTGTGTGTATTAGTATCATACTTGCCAACCTTGAGACCTCCGATTTCGGGAGGTGGGGGGGTGGGGGGCGTGGTTAAGATATATATATGTGTATATATATATATATATGTGTATATATATATATATATATATATATATATATATATATATATATATATATATATATATACATATATATATATATATATAGGTATATATATATATATATAGATATATATATATATATATATAAGAAATACTTGACTTTCAGTGAATTCTAGCTATATATATATATATATATATATATATATATATAATATGTATATATATATATATATATAATCTGTATGTATATATAATGTGTGTATATATATATATATATATATATATATATATATATACACATAAATAAAAGAAATACTTGAATTTCAGTGTTCATTTACTTACACATATACACACACATAACACTCCTCTACTCAGTGTTAAGGGTTGAATTGTCCATCCTTGTTCTATTCTCTGTCACTATTTCAGAACACACACATTATACAAATATACATTATAAAATCAATAAGAAAACGGGAGCTCTAATTTGGGAGTCTGAATTAGGATCAGAAGTTCCTATATAAACATTGCGTACTCACGTCGCCATTTTGTACTGATTACTGCAGCTGTGCACTGGATTCATTCACAAATACAAACTACAACTCACAAACACTTTAGAGTTAGGCTCAACCATCAGAATGTGTACTTAAACTTATAAAGATCACATGGATATTATTCAGTGAGTTGATTCACCAAAACTAACCTGTTATACAGGAGGAAAAAAGCACACAGGACGTTTCAATTGTTCACAGACTGGTCGCTCTCATCAGAATGACAAGACACTTCCGGTCTGCAGGTGATAGCATTCAATTGGGAAGAAACGCCCTACTGACCAATGTGAATACTGATAAATGTGTAACGACAGCTCCAAAAACGAATTCAAACCACAAAATAAACTAAATAAATCAAGACAAAAATGTGACACATTATGGGTGGGTCACATATGCATGTACAACAGGCTGTCAACACGTCACTCAGGTCCGCCTGAATTTCGGGAGATTTTCGGGAGAAAATTTGTTCCGGGAGGTTTTCGGGAGCGGCGCTGAATTTCGGGAGTCTCCCGGAAAATCCGGGAGGGTTGGCAAGTATGATTAGTATTGTCCCGATGCCAATATTTTGGTACCGGTACCAAAATTATTTTGATACTTTTCCACAAAAAATGTCATTATTGGCTTTATTTTAACAAAAAAAATCTTAGTGTACATTAAACATATGTTTATTATTGCAAGTTTGTCCTTAAATAAAATAGTGAACATACTATACAACTTGTCTTTTAGTAGTAAGTAAACAAAGGCTCCTAATTAGTCTGCTGACATATGCAGTAACATATTGTGTCATTTATCATTCTATTACTTTGTCAACATTATTAAGGACAAGTGGTAGAAAATGAATTATTAATCTACTTGTAATATCTGCTTATTTTCTATTTCAACATGTTCTATCTACACTTCTGTTAAAATGTAATAATCACTTATCTTCTCTTCTTTGATACTTTACATTAGTTTTGGATGATACCACACATTTAGGTATCAATCCGATACCAAGTAGTTACAGGATCATACATTGGTCATATTCAAGTCCTCATGTGTCCAGGGACATATTTCCTGAGTTTAGAAACATTATATAAATGGAAAAAAAAAAAACCAAAGGTTTTGTGATGTTAAATATCGATGTAATCATAGTAGTATCGACTAGATACGCTATTGTACGTGGTATCATTACAGTGGATGTCAGGCGTAGATCCACCAATGGCGTTTGTTTATATTGTAGCGTCCCGGAAGAGTTGGTGCTGCAGGGAATTTGTTCTGTAGTGTCTATGTTGTGTTGCGGTGCAAATATTCTCCCAAAATGTGTTTGCTCTTGTTTAGTGTGGTTTCCCTATATGGCACATGTTAATGACAGTGTTGTTTAGTGTGGTCTCACAATACGGCATATAGTAATGACAGTGTTGTTTAGTGTCCATCCATCCATCTTCTTCCGCTTATCCGAGGTCGGGTCGCGGGGGCAGCAGCCTAAGCAGGGAAGCCCAGACTTCCCTCTCCCCAGCCACTTCGTCCAGCTCTTCCTGTGGGACCCCGAGGCGTTCCCAGGCCAGCCGGGAGACATAGTCTTCCCAATGTGTCCTGGGTCTTCCTCGTGGCCTCCTACCGGTCGGACGTGCCCTAAACACCTCCCTAGGGAGGCGTTCGGGTGGCATCCTGACCAGATGCCCGAACCACCTCATCTGGCTCCTCTCGATGTGGAGGAGCAGCGGCTTTACTTTGAGCTCCTCCCGGATGGCAGAGCTTCTCATCCTATCTCTAAGGGAGAGCCCCGCCACCCGGCGCAGGAAACTCATTTGGGCCGCTTGTACCCGTGATCTTGTCCTTTCGGTCATAACCCAAAGCTCATGACCATAGGTGAGGATGGGAACGTAGATCGACCGGTAAATTGAGAGCTTTGCCTTCCGGCTCAGCTCCTTCTTCATTACAACGGATCGATACAGCGTCCGCATTACTGAAGACGCCGCACCGATCCGCCTGCCGATCTCACGATCCACTCTTCCCTCACTCGTGAACAAGACTCCGAGGTGCTTGAACTCCTCCACTTGGGGCAAGATCTCCTCCCCAACCCGGAGATGGCACACCACCCATTTCCGGGCGAGAACCATGGACTCGGACTTGGAAGTGCTGATTCCCGTCCCAGTCGCTTCACACTCGGCTGCGAACCGATCCAGTGAGAGCTGAAGATCCTGGCCAGATGAAGCCATCAGGACCACATCATCTGCAAAAAGCAGAGACCTAATCCTGCAGCCACCAAACCAGATCCCCTCAACGCCTTGACTGCGCCTAGAAATTCTGTCCATAAAAGTTATGAACAGAATCGGTGACAAAGGGCAGCCTTGGCGGAGTCCAACCCTCACTGGAAACGTGTCCGACTTACTACCGGCAATGCGGACCAAGCTCTGGCACTGATCATACAGGGAGCGGACCGCCACAATCAGACAGTCCGATACCCCATACTCTCTGAGCACTCCCCACAGGACTTCCCGAGGGACACGGTCGAATGCCTTCTCCAAGTCCAAAAAACACATGTAGACTGGTTGGGCAAACTCCCATGCACCGTCAAGGACCCTGCCGAGAGTATAGAGCTGGTCCACAGTTCCACGACCAGGACGAAAACCACACTGTTCCTCCTGAATCCGAGGTTGTTTAGTGTGGTCTCACTATATGGCATATGGTAATGACAGTGTTGTTTAGTGTGGTCTCACTACATGGCACATGTTTATGACAGTGTGGTTTCACTATATGGCACATATTTATGACAGTATTGTTTAGTGTGGTTTCCCTATACAGCACATATTTATGACAGTGTTTAGTGTGGTCTCACAATATGGCATATAGTAATGACAGTGTTGTTTAGTGTGGTCTCACTATATGGCATATGGTAATGACAGTGTTGTTTAGTGTCGTCTCACTATGTGGCATATAGTAATGACAGTGTTGTTTAGTGTGGTCTCACTATATGGCATATGGTAATGACAGTGTTGTTTAGTGTGGTCTCACTATATGGCATATGGTATTAGTCTGGTCTCACTATATGGCATATGGTAATGACAGTGTTGTTTAGTGTGGTCTCACTATATGGCATATAGTAATGACAGTGTTGTTTAGTGTGGTCTCACTATATGGCATATGGTAATGACAGTGTTGTTTAGTGTGGTCTCACTATATGGCATGGTAATAACAGTGTTGTTTAGTGTGGTCTCACTATATGGCATATGGTAATGACAGTGTTGTTTAGTGTGGTCTCACTATATGGCATATGGTAATGACAGTGTTGTTTAGTGTGGTCTGACTATATGGCATATGGTATTAGTGTGGTCTCACTATATGGCATATGGTAATGACAGTGTTGTTTAGTGTGGTCTCACTATATGGCATATAGTAATGACAGTGTTGTTTAGTGTGGTCTCACTATATGGCATATGGTAATGACAGTGTTGTTTAGTGTGGTCTCACTATATGGCATATGGTAATGACAGTGTTGTTTAGTGTGGTCTCACTTTATGGCACATATTTATGACAGTGTTGGCGTTGTTCATACTGCCACCCTTAGTGTGACATGTATGGCTGTTGACTAAGTATGCCTGTCATTCGGTCGTGTGCAGTATGTTCAAAGTCAAGATGATTGCATTATTAGTTTGTTACTGGCATACTTGCCAACCCTCCCGGATTTTCCGGGAGACTCCCGAAATTCAGCGCCTCTCCCGAAAACCTCCCGGGACAAATTTTCTCCCGAAATTCAGGCGGACTCAGGTGCTCCACAATATAAAAAAGCGTACCTGCCCAATCACGTTATAACTGTAGAATGATGGAGGGCGAGTTCTTGGTTTCTTATGTGGGTTTATTGTTAGGCAGTTTCATTAACGTCCTCCCAGCGTGGCAACAACACACAACAACAGCAGTCACTTTTTTTGTATACCGTAAAGCAGTTTGTCTGCCGTCAACAGCAATGTTGTGACACTCTTAAACAGGACAATACTGCCATCTAGTGCATTTGATGAAAGCACTTTTGTGCGTGCCCACAGCAATGCATCATCAGAGAGGGTGTTCAGCATGGTTCGAAAAATAGTGACAGAGAATAGAACAAGGATGGACAATTCAACCCTTAACTCAACAATGAGTAGATGAGTGTTATGTGTGTGTGTGTATATGTGTAAATAAATGAACACTGAAATTCAAGTATTTATTTTATACATATATATATATATATATATATATATATATATATATATATGTATATATATATATATATATATATATATATATATATATGTATATATATATATATATATATATATATATGTATATATATATATATATATAATAAAATATATATATATATATATACATATATAATAAAATAAAATAAAATAAAAATAAAAAAAAATATATGAAATACTTGACTTGGTGAATTCTAGCTGTAAATATACTCCTCCCCTTTTAGCCACGCCCCCAACCACGCCCCCGTCCCACCCCGACCACGCCCACCCCCTCCCCCCACCTCCCGAAATCGGAGGTCTCAAGGTTGGCAAGTATGGTTATTGGGCACATTGAAATCTTGGTTAGGCTCTGTTAATTATAGACTATATCATTTGTGACTTTTTTTTTTTATTGTGTAAAACGGACCAAACTCGCCACATAATTAACATCAAAATGGATTTTTCAAAAATGATTTTAAAGATTGAAAGTTGCCATCAATTCCCCCGGTGGGTGCTCGGCACTGTCCGTGGGTGCTCGGGCCCCGAAGCACTCACGAGAGCGAGACGCGTAACAGCCAATCAGGAGGGCTGACACGCTGGTTTCCACGGCAACGGTGGGCAGCTTGTGGGAGGTCCTTTCTGCTGGCATTCGGTCGTCGTCGCTGATTTCAACCGTGAACTTCGGTCCTGGTGCTGGTCAGGTGGGTCCACTGACACCCGGGGTCCGGGTCCTGAACCACGTCACGCGAGGCGCAAACTTACAAGAGAAAGTGGCGGAGAAAGTGGGTACGCAGCAGCACACGGTGGGACAGAAATCTCCAGTCGGCATTTTCTGTATAAATGTTTGTGTGAGTGTAAAATATGTAATAAGATTAATAATCTTATTTTTTTAAATGTATATTGCCCTCCTCGCGTCCCAGTGCGCGTGCGCACTCAGTCTCGCGCCCTTTTGTTAAGCAAGTGTTGCTCTTATCAATCGTCTTGACGTCGACAGAAAGCCAAAGTTCACGGAGAACAAGAAAATAAACGTATTGGGTGTCACCAAACAAAAAAAGGGAAGAGTGCGAAGAAGATGGAAACAAGATGTTTTAAAGTGGTTGACGGCAGTAAGTATCAAGAAGAGGCTGAAAACATATTCAGGTTAGCTAAAACTATGACTAGCATGACTGGCGTCTCTAGACAACAGGTACGTGTGGTTTTATTAGTATAACATACCTCGTATCCAGGGTGTCCAAAGTGCGGTTCGGGGGCCATTTAAGGTTTGCAGCTCGGTTATTATACATGCGACACATTCTACAGACAAAATAAACACGCCCTGGATTAGAACATTGTACATAAAAAAATGGAACCTGAAAACTAAAATGGCCGACGTTGTGTGTCTTTTAGAGATGCGCGGTTTGCGGGCACAACCGCGGATCGGGCGGATGAAATAAAAAAAAATTAGATTTTATCCGCGGGTCGGGTCAGGTCGGGTGGTTGAAATAAAAAAAAATTAGATTTTAAATAGATTCAGGCGGGTGGCAGTTAAACCAATTCGGAAATATATATACATAGTTAAATGTTGTTACCCACATACGAAAAACGAGCAGGCACCTGCAGCATATGCCACAACAGAAAAAAAAAAAAGAAAAGAGATGGACACTTTTACGGAGCGGAGAAGGGACGCCTCGCCGGGGTCCGGGACCGAGGCCCCTTCCCCCGAGAGGGCCCCACCGGGAGCCGTAGCTGAGGCGATCCGCGAGAAGGGCCCGACGCGCACGTCCAGGGTCACCACCGCGCCCACCGCACCGACACCCCGCCTCGTCCGCCGCGGCCGGCGTCACGCGCAGCAGGTAAGCAGCTTACCTGCCCGCCACCCCCGTGGCCGGGGGCTCGTAACAGGGGTCACTCCACGCGCTCCGCCCGCGCAGCTTACCTGCCCGCCACCCCTGTTGCCGGGGGCGCGTAACAGGGGTCACTCCGCGCGCAGTGCGCTCACGAAAGGGGTGGGGCTCACCCTGGTTGATATAGACAGCAGCTAGGACGGTGGCCATGGAAGTTGGAACCCGCTAAGGAGTGTGTAACAACCCACCTGCCGAATCAACTAGCCCTGAAAATGGATGGCGCTGGAGCGTCGGGCCCATATACCCGGCCGTCGCCGGCAGCGAGATGCGCTTGGAGGTGCGCTCAGCGCGGCTCCCATATGATTGCGCACTGGTGTGCGTCTGGGTCGTGACAGCGTGGCACGCGAATGTCTGTGCTGCATTGGATCAGTCTCCTTTCTTTAACAGGCAAAAGCTTTATAACCTCACTAATGCCTTGCATCGTCTATATTAGATATATAACAACGGGCGGGTGCGGGCGGATGCGGTTCTGATCAAATGTTAGATCGGGTGGATTGCGGATGGTTGACGACTTTCTGATGCGGTTGCGGATGAAATAATTGCCTATCCGCGCATCTCTAGTGTCTTTACGGTTCATGGTCTTTCATTAATTGTGTGTCTGTCATGATGAACTTGTGTACACCTTTTCTTGCAGGATATAGGACGTTTTTTGAAAGCCTTCCCGAGAAGGACAAGTGGTAGAAAATGTTTGGGAAAATATTTTAGTTGGTGCAATAATACTAATATTGGTAAATAATACGAAATGAAATATCTCAAGGGGGTTAGGTTAGGCTCCAGCACCCCCCGCGACCCTAAAAGGGACAAGCGGTAAAAAATGGATGGATGGGTTAGGTTAGAATAGTTCTTCTCAAATATGTCACGCTTGAAACCTCGCTTCGAAAAAAGCTGTGCACCTAAAAACATGCTCATTGAAGTCATTCTTCTTGACTTGGTCGTTTTTTTAAATGACAAAAGAAAAAAAATCTGAACAAATTGTTTTGTAGGTTAAAGGGGAACATTATCACCAGACCTATGTAAGCGTCAATATATATCTTGATGTTGCAGAAAAAAGACCATATATTTTTTTAACCGATTTCCGAACTCTAAATGGGTGAATTTTGGCGAATTAAACGCCTTTCTAATATTCGCTCTCAGAGCATCAGGAAGCAATCCGCCATTTTCTCAAACACCGCGTCAAAACAGCTCTGTTATTTTCCGTTTTTTTCGACTGTTTTCCGTACCTTGGAGACATCATGCCTCGTCGGTGTGTTGTCGGAGGGTGTAACAACACGAACAGGGACGGATTCAAGTTGCACCAGTGGCCCATAGATGCGAAAGTGGCAAGAAATTGGACGTTTGTTCCGTACACTTTACCGACGAAAGCTATGCTACGACAGAGATGGCAAGAATGTGTGGATATCCTGCGACACTCAAAGCAGATGCATTTCCAACGATAAAGTCAAAGAAATCTGCCTCCAGACCCCCATTGAATCTGCCGGAGTGTGTGAGCAATTCAGGGACAAAGGACCTCGCTAGCACGGCAAGCAATGGCGGCAGTTTGTTCCCGCAGACGAGCGAGCTATCGACCCTAACTTCCCTGGCCTGCTGACATCAACTCCAAAACTGGACAGATCAGCTTTCAGGAAAAGAGCGCGGATGAGGGTATGTCTACAGAATATATTAATTGATGAAAATTGGGCTGTCTCCACTCTCAATGTGCATGTTGTTGCCAAATGTATTTCATATGCTGTAAACCTAGTTCATAGTTGTTAGTTTCCTTTAATGCCAAACAAACACATACCAATCGTTGGTTAGAAGGCGATCGCCGAATTCGTACTCGCTTTCTCCCGTGTCGCTGGCTGTCGTGTCGTTTGTCGGTTTCGCTTGCATACGGTTCAAACCGATATGGCTCAATAGCTTCAGTATCTTCTTCAATTTCGTTTTCGCTACCTGCCTCCACACTACAACCATCCGTTTCAATACATTCGTAATCTGTTGAATCGCTTAAGCCGCTGAAATCCGAGTCTGAATCCGAGCTAATGTCGCTATAGCTTGCAGTTCTTTCCGCCATGTTTGTTTGTGTTGGCTTCACTATGTGACGTCACAGGAAAATGGACGGGTGGTTAAAATCAGGCACTTTGAAGCTTTTTTTTTAGGGATATTGCGTGATGGGTACAATTTTGAAAAAAACTTCGAAAAATATAATAAGCCACTGGGAACTGATTTTGAATGGTTTTAACAATTCTGAAATTGTGATAATGTTCCCCTTTAAAGTTGTCTATATTGTGCTACTGAGTCATGATGAACTTGTGTACACATTTCTTGCAGGATATAGGACGTTTTTTGAAAGCCTTCAAAAAGATTTTAAGGCTCCGGCCCCCCCGAGAAGGACAAGTGGTAGAAAATGTTTGGGAAAATATTTTAGTTGGTGGAATTATACTAATTAAATTTTTCAAGGGGGTTAGGTTAGGTTCCAGCATCCCCCGCGACCCCAAAAGGGACAAGCGGTAAAAAATGCATGGATGGGTTAGGTTAGAATAGTTCCTCTCAAATATCCATCCATCCATCCATCTTCTTCCGCTTATCCGAGGTCGGGTCGCGGGGGCAGCAGCCTAAGCAGGGAAGCCCAGACTTCCCTCTCCTCAGCCACTTCGTCCAGCTCTTCCTGTGGGACCCCGAGGCGTTCCCAGGCCAGCCGGGAGACATAGTCTTCCCAACGTGTCCTGGGTCTTCCCCGCGGCCTCCTACCGGTCGGACGTGCCCTAAACACCTCCCTAGGGAGGCGTTCGGGTGGCATCCTGACCAGATGCCCGAACCACCTCATCTGGCTCCTCTCGATGTGGAGGAGCAGCGGCTTTACTTTGAGCTCCTCCCGGATGGCAGAGCTTCTCACCCTATCTCTAAGGGAGAGCCCCGCCACCTGGCGGAGGAAACTCATTTCAGCCGCTTGTACCCGTGATCTTGTCCTTTCGGTCATAACCCAAAGCTCATGATCATAGGTGAGGATGGGAACGTAGATCGACCGGTAAATTGAGAGCTTTGCCTTCCGGCTCAGCTCCTTCTTCACCACAACGGATCGATACAGCGTCCGCATTACTGAAGACGCCGCGCCGATTCGCCTGTCGATCTCACGATCCACTCTTCCCTCACTCGTGAACAAGACTCCGAGGTACTTGAACTCCTCCACTTGGGGCAAGATCTCCTCCCCAACCCGGAGATGGCACTCCACCCTTTTCCGGGCGAGAACCATGGACTTGGACTTGGAGGTGCTGATTCTCATCCCAGTCGCTTCACACTCAGCTGCGAACCGATCCAGTGAGAGCTGAAGATCCTGGCCAGATGAAGCCATCAGGACCAAATCATCTGCAAAAAGCAGAGACCTAATCCTGCAGCCACCAAACCGGATCCCCTCAACGCCTTGACTGCGCCTAGAAATTCTGTCCATAAAAGTTATGAACAGAATCGGTGACAAAGGGCAGCCTTGGCGGAGTCCAACCCTCACTGGAAACGTGTCCGACTTACTACCGGCAATGCGGACCAAGCTCTGGCACTGAGCATACAGGGAGCGGACTGCCACAATCAGACAGTCCGATACCCCATACTCCCTGAGCACTCCCCACAGGACTTCCCGAGAGACACGGTCGAATGCCTTCTCCAAGTCCACAAAACACATGTAGACTGGTTGGGCAAACTCCCATGCACCCTCAAGGACCCTGCCGAGAGTATAGAGCTGGTCCACAGTTCCACGACCAGGACGAAAACCACACTGTTCCTCCTGAATCCGAGGTTCGACTATCCGGCGTAGCCTCCTCTCCAGTACACCTGAATAGACTGAGGAGTGTGATCCCACGATAGTTAGAACACACCCTCCGGTTCCCCTTCTTAAAGAGAGGAACCACCACCCCGGTCTGCCAATCCAGTGGTACCGCCCCCGATGTCCTCTCAAATATGTCATGCTTGAAACCAAGCTTCGAAAAAGTTGAGCACCTAAAAAAACATGCTCATTGAAGTCATTCATCTTGACTTGGTCGTTTGTTTAAATGACAAAAGGAAAAAATCAGCACAAATTGTGTTATAGGTTAAAGTTGTCTATATTGTGCTACTGAGTCATGATGAACTTGTGTACACATTTCTTGCAGGATATAGGACGTTTTTTGAAAGCTTTCAAAAAGATTTTAGAGAGAGAATGACAAGTGGTAGAAAATGTTTGGGAAAATATTTTAATTTTTGGTATAATACTAATATTGGTAAATAAAACAAAACTAAATATCTCAAGGGGGTTAGGTTAGAATAGTTCCTCTCAAATATGTCATGCTTGAAACATCCCTTCGAAAAAGCTGTGCACCTAAAAACATGCTCATTGAAGTCATTCTTCTTGACTTGGTTGTTTGTTTAAATGACAAAAGAAAAAAATCAGCACAAATTGTTTTATAGGTTAAAGTTGTCTATATTGTGCTACTGAGTTAATGTTGCTGATAAAAAATTTTTTTTTTTTTTTTTTTTTAATTAAGTTTTTTTTTTTTTTCAGTACCAAATGGTTCAAGTCGGTAAAAAATTGTTATGGTTTAAATAAGGAATATTATTTTATTTTTATTTTAGGTAAATGTATGCACTTTAAATTGTTTCTGTTACAGTCTAAACAACTGTTATTCTCTGTCGCAACTTGATCTATATAACTTCTATATACTTCTATCTATATTACTTATTCCTTTAATGTTAAAGGTTAATGTTTCTTTAAAGCATGGAATTCTCTAAAGAAAGACTTAAAAAGTTGCAAGAATATCTTTGAATTCAAAAACAGTTACAAAAAGAGACAACTGGAATTATATCAAACTGATTTTTGATTTTGATTGGATGTGTCATTGGGAAAATGCTTAAACGAAAATTAAAAAGTATGTTGGAGTTCGGGTGGTGGTGGAGGGAACAGTTATAAAGTCATCTAAAATCATTGGTGTTAAAAAGGGGCAGATAAATATAAGAATAGTATTCTTCCATCTACTCCTTTCTGATCATAGAAATGTATAAGAAATAAAAAACAATGAAAGTGTACGTGGCTTGTATGTATGCATTTTCATGAAAGGAATAAAAAGAAATGATGATGAATGTTAGTACAAATACAATATTAGGTGTATTTGTAACAATTTTATGGACAAATTACATATTTATAGTGATGGCAAAGTGGGGGAGGGGACAAAATGATTCTTTTCTTCCTGGTGGGGGCACTGGGTTGGATTTAACACTCAGTTTCCTCCTAAGCTAAGATCTGGCTCTTTTGTTCATATAGTTTAGCATAAATGAAATGACCTATTGGTTTTATTATTTTCAATGTAGAAAATGTTCCATTCTTCCATTTATCTGCTTTGCTGGAAAAAGTTTGGACACCCCCGCTCCAGACAGCATTAAGTTATGTCAGTGAATCAAGGGGGAGGTTTGTAAATGTTGAGGTTAGCTGAAGCAACGAGTCAAAACGACAGGTTATTGTTGTCTGATCATTTGTCCATGTCATTCAGATGTGAGGATGGAAAGAGACGAGAAGAGAAAGAATGAGGACAGACAGGGGAAAGCGACAGGTTGGTCTACTATGGAAGTGTAGTAACAGTAATTTCTAAATATTGTTTATACTGAAAAAATGTGTTAGCAAAATGTGTAATGTATGCTTGTTTGACCATATGACTTAGTGGAGAAGAACAGACAAGAAGAGAAGGAGACTGATGGAGTCTGCTATAGAGCAGACCAGTGATGATGTAAGGTAGGAATAATTCAACTAGCGAGGCCACAAAAACCTACATGTGGGGGCGGGGCCAGTAATGTGTCCTACATATGAACATTCCACAACTTGGTGTGGAAAAAATGCAGCCGAGTTGTCAGGTTCTGGTTCAATTAGCTGTCCTCGGATGAAAGAAGGTTTTCGATGTGTTCCTGTTGGAAACAATTCCTTGTTGTGTGAGGAGCAAGGGGCGGGGATAAATATGTTTGCTATGTCGTGACGTCACAGATGGCGGGGACTTCGAGACACGACCGAGATATGGCGCTGAACGCCAAGCGTCAACTGTCGGTGTGTTCTGACCCAGTGGAAAGACTCCGCCTCCAGTGTCTGGCCAGGGGTTCGGCTGGGATCAAAGGTCTCGGCAGGTGGGTCTCCCCAGGACCCCTCTTGAACATTCGAGCCATGTTGGCCTTGCTCAGCATCACTGTCAACTCAAAAGTTGAGCTGAGTTTGTCCCGCAGAGTCTTCAGGATCATGGACGACAACCAAAACCGCACGCTGGACTTGAAGGAGTTCCTGAAGGGAGTCAACGACTACGGCATCCTTATGGACAAACAGGAAGCTTCTGCTCTCTTCCAGCATTTCGACCGTGACGGCAGCGGGGCCATCGACTTTGACGAGTTCCTGGTCACGCTGAGGGTAAACAAAGGTCAACATGCTTGCGCTAGTGGTGTGTTTCTGACACAAGGTCATGTGTTACACAGCCCGCCATGTCCAAGTCCCGCAAGGAGGTGGTCATGCAGGCCTTCCGCAAATTGGACAAGACCGGCGACGGCGTGATCACCATCGAAGATCTGAGGGGGGTTTACCACGCCAAGTACCACCCCAAGTACCAGAACGGGGAATGGACAGAGGACCAGGTCTTCAAGACATTCCTGGATAACTTTGATTCTCCCTACGACAAAGACGGCAAGGTAAGAATTCCCGGGACATGGTACGTAAGACGTCCCAAGTGCTAAGCTAATTAGCTGGAATGTTGTTTTTCGTGGATGCCAAAGCGCCTCCCTCATCTTTGTAGGTGATGATTTCTCAGGCTGCGTCTCGTCGGTTTTTATATGTTGAAGAATAACGAAAGAAACCACACAGAGCAAAGTTTTGTTCAAAACAGATTTGTTGTGCTGCGCAGGTGACGCAGGAGGAGTTCATCAACTATTACTGTGGTGTCAGCGCCTCCATCGATAGCGACGTTTTCTTCATTCTGATGATGAGGAACGCCTGGAAGCTTTGAGCGAACGTCAACTTATTAAACACCATGATGTCATTTTGCCTCCACTCATTTTCTGCCTATTAACAGAAAGCTACGACTCTGGATTACTAGTGCCTACTGCTATGCTAACTGCTAAATCACAGACTAGCACATTAGCATCCATGCAAAATGGCAGCACTGCACATTAGCATCCATGCAAAATGGCAGCACTGCTCGGGTTTTTTTGTTCATCCAAATCACATTTCTTCAAATACTTGACGTAGAACATGTTTCGCTCACCCTTCTAGAAGCTTCTGTCCGTGACGGCTAGATCAGGATCATATTTGATTTCAAATGGGATCTTGAGGAATTGATCCTGAAAGAACCTGAACAGGATAGTTAGCATCAATCCCTTTCTGTATAAATATTTTATTTGTAAAGACATGTGACCAAAATCAATCAAGCCCTTTTTCTGGAGTGTCGCTAAAAAGCTCAAGAGGTCAGACCCGGATGAGGAAGTCGAGACCAAGTGAGTTGGGAATGTGCAGCGTCTCTAGGCTGAGGGCGGAAGGCGCGTATGGTAGGAGAACCGGGAATGTCTGCTTGGTGTCCAGCAGAAGCTGCGGCGGGTCATTGCGCTCCTGAAGGCAGCTCTGGACAAACGGAGCAAAGCGAAGAGCGTGGTTACCGCTAGCAAACAACACGCTAGCAGCACAAGTATGATGTCTGACCTGGATGTTCCTAATGAAGGACACGGTTACGCGCTCCTCAAACTCGTTGAGGGGTGTGTACAGGTTGAGGATCTTCACGATCTGTGGGCACAGACGAGACAACATGAGCGGGATGTCCAACGCCGCCTGTCAAGTGTGGGTGGGTGGGTAGGCGGCAACACCTGCTGGGAGTTGAGACTGGTGCAGAGCGAGCAGATGGCGTCGGCGTCCTGCGACGTCTTTTTCTTGACCTGCAGCAGTTGGGCCGCCTGGATGATGGGTTGCAGCGTGGCGGCGGCTTGGCTCTGGTACAGGTTGTTGGCTCGGAGCCACTCCTCCATTTGGCTGGTGTTGTATCTGCACACAGGCAGCGTACAGAAAGTGATGCGTTGAGACACATAAACACAGAAAGTGCCCGGTACCTGAGCTGCATGCCCGTGCTCCAGGAGCACACGTCCTTGCGGAGCAGCAGGTTGTTTAGCGTGACGGCATTGATGCAGTGGAAGAGCTGACGGACCACCTGGCCCGCAATTTCGGGGTCCAGCCCGTGGTCGCGCATGATAGTGTGGAACTGGCCCAGCTGCCGGATCAGCGCTTGAAGTGTGTAGCTGCTGGGTCCGTCGCCATCAGTGTCCATACTAGATGAGCGGTTTCGGTAGCCCATGGGCTTAACTCCCGCCAGGCTGGGGATGCTCTCGCTCTCCAACATGGCGGAAACTGAAAACAGTTACATATTAGCTGTAGCTAGCATGTGACATCGTAAGGCTTAACGCTTCCACTTGCTAACCGATCATTGGCTGGATGACGGACTCGGCCACGCGGATTAGCTGTTGGTAGATTTGGATGGACAGGTCGCTCAGCACCTGGCGGTACTCGGCCAGGTCAAAGTTCTTCAGACAATGTTCATTCTGTTTGGCCGTGTTGTGGACCATAAACGCCTGAACACACATACGACCATAGAAAAAACACTAAGCCTCCCGCTCTGTCGGCACAAGATAGCTGCTGATGCTCACCTCGTCGCCGCTGTACTGCTTGAGGCAGTGCAGGAGGCGGCTGGTGTTGGCGAGCCAGAAGGAGGTGGTGTCGAAGTCGTCGTTCCTCTGTGGGCGATATTGCTTGACGGTCAGAAGTGTGCTGACGCCGCCACGTGACACCTGCAGCACTCACCTTGAGAACGCGCTTAATGGCGTTGATGCTGGCGGTGAGCAGAGCCTCCACTTTGTTGTCGTCGTTGATGTAGTCGGCGTGGCGGACGCACATGAAGAGGACGTATGCCGGCAGGCACGGGACCGTTCCTGACACGTCATCCGGTCTCATGTCTGGAAAGGGTGCAAAAGCCGAGAGGGGGCGGGGCTTGATTGCCTTTTCCTTTGGCAGCTAGCAAATGAAGCGTGGTTCAATCAGGTCCTGGGGCGTCGGCACTCACCTGTGATCAGCATCTTGATGAGCAGGGCCTCGTCCTCCTTGCAGTACTCCAACATGCCCTCGAAGTCCTTCTCTTTGCGCTGCAGCGTAACCTGGCGGCCCAAGTCCGCTTTAGCGCGACTGCTGCGAGAAACTGAAGAGACGGACATCGTGAAGACGGCGAAAGGACTACAGTGATTACCTGAGTAAGTTGTTACCTTCCAGCTCCTGGACTTTCTTCATGTAGATCCTTAGCTGCTTCTTCAGCTTACGCTCGTTTTTCTCCAGCTTCTCTACGAGCTCCTTCAGGTCCTGTGGGCAGGACCACACCAGCCTCGTCATGTGACATCTCACACAAAAGACCCTGACATGGCGGCCTCCTGCTCACCAGGTTGTCGTCCGTGAGTCGGGTGATCTCCAGCTGCACGCTGTACTCCAGCAAGGCCTCTGGCGACAACGAGGTGGTGTAGTTCAGCTTCTCCTGCTTCTTCTCGATGTCGTCCTTTAGCAGCTCGATCTGCGTGTGCAGTGCCTCCAGCTCGTCGCCATGCTGGCGATTCTGCGACTGTAGCTGTGCCTCCAGCAGCCTGGCAGGACGCAGAAGAGCTTCAGAGACCACATTTTTCAAATGATGACGTCTGGTCTCCATGACGACCGAGAGTGGCCTGACGCGACTTCTCCACAGTGAGAACCACAATACTGTTCGGTGCGTAGCCAGCGGAGGCGAAGAAGAAGGAAGAAGATGGAGAAGAAAGAGGAGCAACGATGAGGAGGAGAAGGAGGGAAAACACAACCTGGCCACTTCTTTGAGACCCTGGTAAGCAAGAAGCAGTTCTCCATCTTCATTCAGAGAACGCCATTTGGGCTGGGAACAGGAAACGCAGTCAGAGAAAGAGGAAGTGAGCAGGTTGCTAGGAGCACTGTCAAGAACAAAGCTGAAGTGTTAGCAAGCGTGACAGGGCAGGCAAAACTTACAGGACAGGAACTTACTTTTTGGACTCGCGCAGGCCCTGATAGGCTCTGAGCGCCTCGTCTTTGTCCGCTGGCAAGCTGCTATCCTCCGCCAAGTTGTCACCCTCCTGCCGAGAAAAAGACCACGGCGGTCATCACGCTACCATCAAGGAAGACTTTTTGTTTTGGATACAAAAGACTGACCAGCTGTTGTTTTTTCTCCTGCTGCTCCACGGCATTGACGATCTGGGTCCTAAGAATGAGAACTTCCTCCTTGCGTGCGTCTAGTTCCTCGTTGGCGGCTCGGAACTGACTCAGCAGCAGGTTGTAGCTGCTCTGAAGCTCGTCGGACGATTCTCGATCGGCGACACTGTGGTGCAACTCGTTCAGATCATTTTTCAGCTTCTTGTTCTCTGACTCCAGCTCTTGTCGCTGTGGTTCACAAGCACCACCAGTTCACCTCTACGCCAGTCACATGTTCATTTCGGCCATCTTGCACTCGGACGTACCTTGAGGTTGTTGTATGCCAAATCGGCCGCTTGCTGCTCAACACTGGAGCTCTTGACCACTGATCCCTGTGACCAGCATTTGGGCGTTAGACAACAGACAAAAGCTAACAATGGCTGATCCACGACACAACCTGCTGTCTGGCGAGCTCTTCCATCTTGTCCACATTGGCTTGCAGTTGCTTCCTCTCATGTTCCAGCTCTCGAACTCGCTTCTGCAGCTTGATGAACACACTGATGTCCATTGCCGCCTTGTCTACACCCATGTCCTAAAGACAACACACATCAGCACTGACGGACCTGCCTTTTGGACTCACGTGTCACTCACGTCCACCAGCTGGATGGCGTCCTCGCTGTCGCCCACCTCCGATGTAGAGATGGACGTGTAGTTGGAGTCAGACCCTTGGCTGCTCTGGTTGGACAAGTTCCTGCGATGACCCGGCTGGAACTGGACCGTGTGAAAAGATCAATGGACCCTCATAAGGTGACACTTTGAACTGCAGATTTTACTGCCAACATGGCTGAATGTTTGAAAACATTCTAACCTTGGTCAAAGAAACTTCTTCCTTCAAGTTTTCGTATCTCTGCTCCATTCTGGAATATTCTTTGAGGAGATTCTGGTATCGACGCCTCTCCGCATCCATCTCGGCCCGCAACAACGCACTTCCTACATCCTCTGAAAAGTGCACACAGTGGCTCAAATGACAGCTCAGAAAAATTAAAATTTAACTTGCTCAGGTGACGGCGAACAGGAAGTACACTTTAACTGGCGCAAGTGACGGCTAACAGGAAGTACATTTTTACTGGCTCAAGTGACAGCGAACAGGAAGTACGGTTTTACTGGCCCAAGTGACGGCAAACAGGAAGTACAGTTATTTTGGCTCAAGTGACAGCTAACAGGAAGTACAACTTACTGGCTCAAGTGACGGCTAACAGGAAGTACATTTTTACTGGCTCATGTGACACTGAACAGGAAGTGGGGTTTTACTGGCTCAAGTGACGGCTAACAGGAAGTACATTTACTGGCTCAAATGGCGGCTAACAGGAAGTACAATTTAATGGCTCAGGTGACAGCTAACAGGAAGTACAACTTACTGGCTCGAGTGACGGCTAACAGGAAGTACAGTTTTACTGGCTCAAGCAACGGGTAACAGGAAGTACACTTTTACTGGCTCAAGTGACGGCTAACAGGAAGTACAATTTACCTGGCTCAAGCGACGGCTAACAGTAAATGCGGTTTTACAAGCTCAAGTGACGGCTAACAGGAAGTGCAATTTAACTGGCTCAAGTGACGGCTAACAGGAAGTAAAATTTACCGGGCTCAAGTTAAAGTTAAAGTTAAAGTACCAATGATTGTCACACACACACTAGGTGTGGCGAAATTATTCTCTGCATTTGACCCATCACCCTTGATCACCCCCTGGGAGGTGAGGGGAGCAGTGGGCAGCAGCGGTGGCCGCGCCCGGGAATCATTTTTGGTGATTTAACCCCCAATTCCAACCCTTGATGCTGAGTGACAAGCAGGGAGGAAATGGGTCCCATTTTTATAGTCTTTGGTATGACTCGGCCGGGGTTTGAACCCACAACCTACCGATCTCAGGGCGGACACTCTAACCACTAGGCCACTGAGTCGGTGACGACTAACTGTAAGTACAGTTTTACTAGTTTAAGTGAAGGCTAACAAGAACTAAGTTTTTTCTGGCACAAGCGACGGCTAACAGAAAGTACACTTTTACCAGCTCAAGTAACGGCTAACAGAGAGTACAATTTAACTAGCTCAGGTGAGAGCTAACAGGAAGTAAAATTTAACTGACTGAAGTGACGGCTAACAGGAAGTAAACTTATATTGGCTCAAGTGACAGCTGACAGGAAGTACGGTTTTACTGGCTTAATCGAGGGCTAACAGAAAGTACACTTTTACAGCACGTAGAAATCTACAATAGAAAATTGTTACACGAGTTTCTACCCTCGGGACAGAATGTAAAAAAAAAAAAATAAGGTTATGAGTATATGAGAGTATTTGATCCCCTAACAGACAGCAAGCAGATCAGTTGTGTCCATAAAACACACAAATTAGGAAAGTACTTCTAATCTCAATATATTATGTGGATAAAATACTCTACTACCATGGGCAAGACCAAAAAGCTGTCAATTAATTCATTAACATGACAAATAAGAATCTTAAGTAATTTTCAGACAATAAAGGTGCTAACTTGCAGTAACAAACTAGCCCGGGTGGGGTCTCACGTGATTGGCTCACCTGCAGCTCGGCTTGACTGTTGTCGAATCTTTAGGTTCAGTTCTTCTTTTTCGCTCTTCAGCAGTGAGTTTTCCTCCACGAGCTCAGCCAGCCTCTGACGTCAAAACACACACGAACCAAGCATCAACAGCAATTTACAGCACGCTGCCAAAAGGAGCACCAAGCAGCATCAACAACGACAGATATTTGGATTGTGGAACATAACAAAATGGAGGACATCTTGACACCAATCAAATACAATCGTCAACTTGTTAGGAAATCGTAAGTATGGCGTTTGGCTGCCCTATGTCCCAAAAAGCGAGTTCACCTCGGTCAGATCCAGTTTCTCGACGCGGTGATCCTCCACTATCTTGCTCTTCTGTTCCTGTGCCTCGGCAAGCTCCGCCCGTAGCCTCTCCAGCTCTGCTTGCAGCGCGCTCAGCTGAGTGGTGTCGCCCTGACTGCTGTTGATCTGCTGCAGCTGCTTCTGGAGGCGGCTCAACTCTGAGCCCAGGTTGGTGTTGGTCTGCAGCAACTGTTCGTTCTGAGCACGGTACTCTTTACCCTACGACAGAACGGGCGGCGGTCATGATGGACTGTGGGTCAACAGTAATCATAGAGTCGTGATAGAAGTACCTTGTCATCAATCTTCCTCTGCAGCTGCACAATCTTATTCTCCATGCCCGCGTCAAGCTTCTTCAGACGCTCGCCCGAGCCTGCTTCTTTCTTGAGCTTCTTGTAGAGGCGTTGTGCACGAGCGCGCCTGACGGCGCACTGGAGCACGATGGCGGCGTGGCGCATCCGTCGATACTTGGTCCTCTGCAACCAGCCGCGCACGTTTCTCTGGATGATCGTGGCCTTGTAGTGCAGCATCAACTGCGGAGGGAGGAGCACAGGATGTCACATTCCTAGGAAAATTGACAACGTTTGGCTTCCCATGTCTTCCTCGTCCTCCCGGCAGAGACACAAGTGTTCATTGTCTGTCCACAAAACTCCATGAAGCTGGCTTTGTCTCATCAACTGACAACTTAACCAAACATACACATATTTAAAGTATATACACATATACATATTTAAAGTATGTACATATTTAAAGTATAGAGATATATATATACACACGTTAGGTCAGGAAAAAACACAGGCTATTTCATCCCTACAAGCCTGTTTCGCAGGTTGCCCTAAAATAATAAACCCCCGACGAGCAGGGCAACCTGTGAAACAGGCTTGTAGGGATGAAATAGCCTCTGTGTTTTTTCCTGACCTGACGTATATTCCGACATATATATATATAGTTTTGCCGTCGGACCGACTTCTTTAGGCAGAAGGTTAAATACTGTAATGAACATATTATATTGGCCATGTTCGTCCTATTAGAGTACGTTTAGCTCACAACCTCACTTGCTCCCAACTCATATGTATCCTAACACTTTTGAGGCTTGTTAAGATTCGGATAATAACCAAAATACCAAAACAAATTTTACATCATATTTGTATTGGTATTTCATAAAAAAACACTTAAGTAATATTTTGACTGCAAATTTAATTTTTAAAAACACGCGTTTTCCTGGAAATTTCCCGTGCCTAAACATTGCTGGACAACAGGGAAGTAGCCGTATCTTGCTAAAAAATGTAAACTCTGCACCCTTAAAACAACTGCAGATGCAGAATTATAGATGACAGCAATATATATGGCTTGCAACAGATCAACTGCATAAACTAAACTCATATTATATAGGTTAAAAAGAAATGGTTTGAAAACACATGATTAAAAACGATCACATGGCACTCGCTAACATCCATAAAATATGTTACCTACTGATGCATGAATAAGTCCATCTTGTGTATAGAAGGAAGTGTGGTTGACCAAATACAGGTAAATCTGTCTGTGGCAGCATCACAAATTTCCCCCGAAGAGAAAAATATTGTAATAAACCTTGTTTGTAGCGGCCACTTGTGTTAATGTGGCCACCTATTTTGTATCTCGGTATAGTCTTTTTTTTTTTTATTACTCTGGATAGTTTCCACTGGCCACTGATATCAAAATGTTCTGCAATGCTGCATATGATGTTGATACATTCAGGCTTAGCCTTAAATTCCATTAAGTGCGTGTATGTATTGTACTTACTGTACCGCTTTACCCCATCTGTGCAAAATTTGCTGTGGCATCTTGTAAGTTATTGAACTGTTGACTCTTTTTTTAGGATACACTTGCTATGACATCAATTGTTTTGTGGTTTCTTCCACAATGTTTAAGTTTGTCCACTTAATAAATACTAGCAATTTACTATGCTGCTCGCTTACGGCTGATGTCAACCTACTATGGGCATTCTAATACGGGGCGGACGCTGCCGTACGTGCGACACTTACTTCCACATACAGTACATGTCATATTACACCGCACAAAACGAGCACTCTCCCTCATTTTTTCCCAAACTTTCAACGAAGCAGCACTCTCCTCATCGACAACCATCGCCATTACTCTATGTCTCATCGTGCGATATCGTCATGGCAACCTGCGTATAGTGGCCAATTTGCCATGTCCCTTGAGTGGTCGCTATAGACTCGGACTGCAGCTTGACAAGTCAACGTCAGTAAAAGTCCACTTTGGTGATTTTGAATAATTAAAATCTTTACAAAAAGGTATTTATTCTTAAGAGTATGGATCCGCTCCATCACTTTCACATATTTTTTCATGATATTTGGCTTGTATTTTTGCCACTAAACCTTTAAATTGCACCTACTTGTACACTGCTTAAAGGTAAATAAGAAGTATCGTATTTTTTGGACTATAAGGCGCATTTAAAATCCTTTCATTTTCTCAAAATTCGACAGTGCGCCTTATAACCCGGTGCGCCTAATGTACGGAATAATTCTGGTTGTGCTTACAGACCTTGAAGAAATTTTATTTGGTACATGGTGCAATGATAAGAGTGACCAGTAGGTGGTAGTCCCACATAAGAGATACGTGTAGACTGCAATATGACGCTAATAAACAATACCAAAACTTTAAATGTTCCATTGAAAATATATAACATTACACACAGCGCTCAAAAATCTTTCAAAATGTTTTAGTACGACTTTGAAGCCGCAATTGTCGTTGTATTACGGCTACCGTAGTCAGAAGTACGAGTATTATTATGGTGTGTGTATAAGAACCACAAAATGCCACCCATTAGCGGACACATTATCTGGCGTTTTGTTTTGCAATATTATGCAAAACCAACTTTTCTTACCTTCTAGTACCTGGTGATCTGTTTTTGGGATCTGCATAAGTCCTGAAAATTTGCGCACGTCCGGCATTGTAGTCCCTGCCGACAACGTAGTTGATAAGCTTCTTCTTTTTCTCTATCTTCTTGTTATGGGGCATTTCTAATATAAAGTAGTGTAAAGTTCTAACTTATATCTGTCAGTAAACTCGCTATGAAAGCGCTAAAAACTACCGGTGTAGTGAGTTTACATTATTCACCCATTTTTCACAAGACACATTTGTCTAGTGAGCCACGGATGAGGAGATGCTGCTTCGCTATTGATTGAAGTAAAGTCTGAATGTCATTAAAACAGTTAGCTCCATCTTTTGACACTTCTTCCACCCCCGTCCTTGCACGCTACACCGCTATAACAAAGATGATGGGGAGAAGACGCCGTCAAAGTTAGCCACGTAAATAAGACCGCCCACAAAACAGTGCATCCTGAAGTGACAGTCTTAAAGATTATTCGTAAAACATAATCTATGCACCATTTTGACCAAAGAACCACCATTACATGTTATGTAGACCACAAGGAAGTCTTTTACATTCAGGAAAAATTCCTAATAGGAGCCCTTTAATGCGCCTTATAATCCGGTGCGCTTTATCTATGAAAATAGACCCACTCAGCAGTGCGCCTTATAATCCGGTGCGCCCTATAGTCCGGAAAATACGGTAGTCATATTGATCAATGTTTGCCATCCATCAGGGAGGAGGACGGCCTTTACGTCACGTGCTTGCAACCCAGCAATTGATGATAATTCATTATGTAAATAAAATACAAAGACTCAAATGGAGCTAGATCACCTGCTACTGCATTGGTAAAGACGTGTCAATTCAATCATGCCATGGCCATACAACATACTAGTAGGAATTGTAGGACTTGGGTGTGTGTGCATCACCTGGTTGTAGATCTTGCGGGTGAACATTCCTCGGGTGAAGGCCTGGATGACCACGGTAGCATTGCGCACCGTGAGATAGGCGCGGCGCTCCCTGACCATGCGGTAATTCTTCTGACAGACCATGGCGGCGCGTGTAAGGCGCAAATATTCGGCGTACCTGAGGACATTTGAAATAATAAACAGGGGAGGTGCGTGGAGCCCCCATTCCTTCATGGGCACATGCATCAAGCAAAACTGACCTGCGCGCCAAGTAGCCTCGCCCGTATCTCTGCAACAGGATGGCAGACTTGCGGATCTTCTGGTATCGGACACGGTGCAGCCATCCGCGTACCGTTTTCTGGATCATAATGCAGGCGGCGCGGAACTTGTCGGCCCGCAGCTTCTCCAAGTAGGCCACCTGGCCGGCCCGGAAGAAGATCTTGGTCTTTCCAAACTGGAACATGTCTTTATCCTGACACACACAAAACTTGTGAGAGGAGGGACACAGAAGTCCTGCAAAGAAGTCTCACCTTGATCAGCGTCTCCAGAAGCTTCTTACACACCAACTTCTTGTCTGCACACAACATGTCCGACTTGTGCATCAAGACACGATACCTGCTGAAGAAGTCACTGTATGTCCACCTGCCCAAGCACAACAATAACCGGTAGATGGCATCAGACTCACTTCCCGGTTGGAAACTGCAAAACCCTAGAATGGTGCACGCCTCCTGTCACGTGACACCGTGGCGCCACAATCTGCTGAGCAAGCTATAGCATAGCGGAAACTTTAAGAGCCACCTCCTGGTGGTGACTCAGCAGCATGAGGAAGACCAAGCGGGTTACCTGGATGGGTATCCGGCAGCGCTGATGCGGATGGTCTCAAGGACGCCGCACGCTCGCAGCTGCTGTACGGCTCGCCGCGAGTCGAACCTGCACACACAGATATATATCAACGTCATGCAAGTCCTCGGTAGGAACCTTTTTGGACTATCTGAGTTCACTTGACTGACAGGTGACAAAAAGTCATCGGAATGTATCATTACAACAAGTTCCTGTCTGACCATGAAGCCTTCCCGGAGAGCTTCATTAGAGCCACCTTCCTTTCTCGGATGGAACACACAAAGCAGAAGAGGAAGAAGAGCAGCGGACTCACGAGAAGGCCTCCTTGAAGTCGTTGGGTTTGATGCAGCGCACGTAGTGAGGCGTGGTGGCGTTCAGCGTCTCCATGAGAAGATGCAGAGAGCTACGGAACTGAAGACGCGTCATAAATATATGTACTGTTATGTATATGCATTTGAAATATATATATATATATATGTATGTGTGTATACACAAAAATATAAACGCAACACTTTTGTTTTTGCTCCCATTTTTCATGAGTTGGACTCAAAGATCTACATTTTTTGCTATGTACACTAAAGACCTATTCCTCTCAGATATTGTTCACAAATCTTCCTAAATCTGTGTTAGTGAGCAATTCTTCTTTTCCAAGATAATCCGTCCCACCTCACAGGTGTGGCAAATCAAGATGCTGATTAAACAGCATGATTATTGCACAGGTGTGCCTTAGGCTGCCCACAATAAAAGGCCACTCTGAAATATGCAGTTTTGCTTTATATATATATATATATATATATATATATATACACACACACACTGTATTGCCAAAAGTATTTGGCCACCCATCCAAGTGATGAGAATCAGGTTTCCTAATCACTTGGCCCGGTGTATACAAGACTTTCTGCACAGTCAGTTGCTACAGAGCTCCAAACTTCATGTGACCTTCCAATTAGCCCACGTACAGTACGCCGAGAGCTTCATGGAATGGGTTTCCATGGCCGAGCAGCTGTATCTAAGCCATACATCAACTAGTCGAATGCAAAGTGTGGGATGCAGTGGTGTAAAGCACGTCGCCACTGGACTCTAGAGCAGTGGAGACGTGTTCTTTGGACTGTTGAATCACGCTTTTCCATCTGGCAATCTGATGGACGAGTCTGGGTTTGGAGGTCGCCAGGAGAACGCTACATTTCGGACTGCATTGTGCCGAGTGTGAAATTTGGTGGAGGAGGAATTATGGTGTGGGGTTGTTTTTTCAGGAGTTGGGCTTGGCCCCTTAGTTCCAGTGAAAGGAACTTTGAACTCTCCAGGATACCAAAACATTTTGGACAATTCCATGGGATGGCACTTCAAGTTCATATGTGAGTAAAGGCAGGAGGCCAAATACGTTTGGCAATATAGTGTATATATACACACATACACATCTATATATACACACACACACATACATACACACATATGTATAAATATAGTTGTAATACCAAGAGAACGTGACAGAAAAAAGAAGAAGAGAAGCTCACTTGCAAGCCAACAGTCTTCCTGTTCTCCTTGTTGGAGGCTTTGGGGGCCGACTTGGCAGCACGCACGTTCACTTTGGACGTCTTGAGGGAGGAGCCGCCATCTTTGTCGCTGAAAAGGTCGGCGACCAGCTCAACCTGAAGGCAAACAGGTAGCCATGTTGGCATTCAGACCTGCCTTCCAGTTGTGCGGGATGATCTGAGGATCTGACCTCTGTAATGAAATATGCCTTAAAGGCACTATTACTTTTAAAAATTACCCAAAAACAGACCAAGATTTTCTTTGCCAACCAGACAAGTAACAGCAACTATTTGTGTTATGGCAGTAATGTCACAGTCAAGGCACAAGAATACTTGCACCGTTACTGGAGAAATGTTATTAACATCCCCTCAAAGTGATGTATGTCCTGTCCTCCCTTTTACAAAATATGCTATAACTGTTTAGTGGTTTTAATTACCTGAACATTATTTGAAGTCTCTTCAAGAGCATCTGTATGGCCGTGGTCAACATAACTTTAACAGTAGTTTGTCAGCATCTCTCCAACAACTTTTGTTTTGGTCTACATTGGGCTTTGAAACCAAGACCCAATTTACAGACTGAGCTATTGCCCCGGCCAAAACCGACAGCATCCAATTCAGAACCCTTGTAGACAAAACGGTTTTGTGTTGAAAAAACAAGAGGATTAACTTGTTTTGGGATCAACAACACTGACGAGCTACAGCGTTAGAAGAAGGTTTCTCGTCTACGTTCTACTACTCGTTTGCTAGTTTGACCTTTCATGATTAATCACATGACAACTTTGTAGCAACGTACCTGACTAGCCTTCAGGATGTTGATCTGCTCATCGTAAACGGTGTCTCGGTTCTTCTCCAGGAAGCCGTCGCACTCGTACGCCACCTGCCGGTCCAACAACATATGACTAATGAGACCTGTGACGATGCGGTTCAGGTGACCCGAAGGTTGACTTACATCGTCAGCAAAGTGGTTGATGATAAAAGAGGTGTTGGACATTCGAGGTTTCTGGAAGTGCGCGCTGCTGCCGTGCCGCTTGTAGAGCTTCTGGGCCCAGTTCTGATCTGTTCCTTTGGGCACCTGAAACAGGAAGAAGAAAGTAGACCAACAACGCTAAAGTCCCTCATTTCAACATCAACACCTGACCCACTTTGCACTCCTCATCCAGCAGGTCTAGCACCCCAAGCCGTGCCTCGATCAAGTCGATACATGGCTGGTTGTCGTAGAAGTCGATCAGGGTCCAGGGGATCTGCTCCTTCATATACTCCTCTTGCTCCAACTTGAACACATGCTGCACACAAGACAGCGACATCCGGGCTTAGGTGGCGTCTGAAAAGCCATGACCTCAAAGACTCACCGAGTTGAACTGCTGCTGCAGTTTCTCGTTGGCATAGTTGATGCAGAACTGCTCAAAGCTGTTCACCTCGAAGGTTTCGAATCTGCGTAGACAAAGAAGACGAGGTCAGGTACATGCGTGTGGACCGCGCTCAGATGGCAGGCATAGCGAGTGTGCACCCGTAGATGTCCAGGACACCGATGAAGGAGTGCTGTTTGGAGGTCGTGTGCAGCGCCACGTTAATGTGCGCCACGATCCAGTCAAACATGCGGGCGTAAATGTGCTTGGCGAGGGCGTTGCGAGCATTGCTCGCTTGCTTGCTCGACATATTCTTAATGTACGTCTCGGACGTTGTGACCAACTTCCTGTGACAGAGCCAGTGCTCCATCTGCGGAGGCTCCAGGCCCAGCAGCCGGCAGAAATGCTTCAGATGGACATCACTGCTCTGAAAGACAAGCACACAGAGGAAGACCTTAGCAATAAGCTGCAGATCACATGTGGTCCCTGTGGACGCACCGAGACATGGCAGGACTCGCCGTCCCTCTCGGAGTAGATCTCGATGTTTCCCAAATGCAGGATGGATGCCAGGACCCTGAAGATGGCGTTCTGAGTAGCGTCTTTGATGCCTGCCCACACACCAAAGACTTAATGCTTATCATTGTGAAAAAAAAGGTGGGGTGTTCATCACCCACCCAGCAGTTTGAAGGCCTGTCTGGTCTTGGTGAGGTCATCTGCGTCGCTCACACCCTCTATGAAGATATTCTCTCCCATTGACGTGTAGGTGAAGTCTTGTGCGCTGGCTGGGCGGTGGCCAAACAGAAGACGGTAGCTGAGACATGCTCAACGTGTTTGAGAGAAATTAAAAAATGTGTCGACTCACTTAGGTTGAGATCTTGCAGCTCGGACAACGAGGCGGAGGCACACAGCTGGTAGAAGATGTGATAATTACGCTCTTCTTCAGCCTGCAAGAAGGTAGGAAAAGCAAGCTCAGACTCATGTGGCACATTTCGTCCTACTGTGATTTACACCCACCTGGAAGACAACCCGTGACTTCTCCAGCAGATATGTGCGCATGTTAGCGCCAATGATGTGGTAGTTTTGACTGAATCCGATCTCAATGTACTTCCCGAAGCGACTGCTGTTGTCGTTCCGCGTGGTCTTGGCGTTCCCGATAGCCTGGTCAAGACAGGAAGTGGATTAAGAGAAATAACTTTCATAAACACAACGTAACACACTTCATGAGTTCCCAAAGTGTCCAAGAACTGTCCTGCACCTAAACTGAATGGCCCACCAAGAAGGGATTTGACTGGACTTCTATAGACTACATCCATTTGTGTGATGAATTTGGAATAGATTGAGCCCACCCCCAACTCTAGACTAGATGTCTTTGAAGTTTTAAGACTGTCTTGGCTGGGATCACCGCCATAAAAGGAACTGGACAAGACCCAGCTCACTTGAATGACTGGACTGGATAGGACTATAGTGTCCTGGGCCAAGTCTGTGACGGAACATGGCTGTACTGGATTCAGCATCATGAGTAGATAGGACTAGTCTTACCCCAATGAGGTGGCTGAACTAACCTCCATGATGGGACTGGAGGCGAGGACTTTCTCCTCCACGTTGCTGTCATTGCTTGAGCCGCCGACTGTGGCAAAGAAGCGCATGGCGTACTTTGCAGAAACCGTCTTCCCTGCTCCAGATTCTCCACTCACGATGATGGATTGGTTCCTCTCGTCTCTAGAACCCCAAAGCAAAAATTTAAACACACGGGACGACCTGTTATGCTTACCATCATGGCTTCCAAGAAGACAGAGTCTGACCTCGCCATCTGCTTGTACGCTTCTTCGGCCACAGCAAAAATGTGCGGGTCCATGTCGCCCATGTTCTGTCCGCTGTAGGCATTGATGACCTCCTCCCCATAGATCTGCAGATCCTCATAAGGGTTGATGGCCACCAGGACAATGCCTGCACACAAAAAGTCAATGCTCAAAAGTGCCCATGTGCAACATGACGTTGGTTTATAGGGAGACTGACCGCAGTATGTGTAGATGTGGTTGGACTCCAGGAAACGCACTCGCAGGTTGTGCAGGACGGCGGGTTCGTGAAGGTAGCTGAGAGCGGTCAAGTCGTTCTCGCCAACTAGAATGTCAGGGTTACGCAGGAATGGAAGAGGATTGCTCTTCGGACCCACAGGATACTCCAAAAGCTGAGAAGGTAGTGGGCTCGTCAACATTACCTAGCTAACTAACTATCAAACAAGAAGACTTTCTACACACAGAGGCTTAACAATGAAAACAAACATGTTGCTTCAATACCGGGCCATCCTCCAGTTTGAGGTAGAGCACCGACTCTCCTTGCTTGTAATCTCTGGTGATCTCCGCAGCCTTCCATATGTGATCCTCGTCCGGGATCCACACCCGCGTGTACTGAAACACATCAACACATGACCCCAACGTCAATGTAGCAATGAGCTGCTGATATCTGATTTGCAATATGGAGCAAAACGCAGCAATGAGCAAGTTATCATCGTAGGAACTAGGAATGCTAACCAGTTAACCAAGGAAACCACCAATGACTTAATACATATTTTGTTAGTTATCGTCAACGACCTATTTTCCCCTGACTAAAATAGAACAATAACAAATTACAACAAACGCACGTTGACAAAAACAATGATGAAATTGATCATTTAGTCAACGAATGAAAACTAAACGAAAATGTTGACAGAGATGAAATCCAATCATATTTAAATACGTCTTTGGGCGGGTGGGACAAGTTAGGAATCCATCCAATCACAGTAGCATGCAGGAGAGGGGCGGGGTAAATCACAGCGAGGATCTAATCAGAACTACTGAGTATGAAAGATATCGTTTGGATTTTCCCCTGGGAAACAAGCAGAGGTGGGTAGTAACGCGCTACATTTACTCCGTTACATCTACTTGAGTAACTTTTGGGATAAATTGTACTTCTAAGAGTAGTTTTAATGCAACTTACTTTTACTTGAGTATATTTATAGAGAAGAAACGCTACTTTTACTCCGCTACTTTTATCTACATTCAGCTCGCTACTCGCTACTAATTTTTATCGATCTGTTAATGCACGCTTTGTTTGTTTTGGTCTGTCAGACAGACCTTCAAAGTGCCTGCGTTACTAGTGACGTTTCACTCCGTTCCACCAATAAAATGCAGTCACTAGTGACATTTGACTCCGTTCCACCAATCAGATGCAGTCACTGGTGACGTTGGACCAATCAAACAGAGCCAGGCGGTCACATGACCTGACTTAAACAAGTTGAAAAACTTATTGGGGTGTTACCATTTAGTGGTCAATTGTACGGAATATGTACTGTACTGTGCAATCTACTAATACAAGTTTCAATCAATCAATCAAAAGTGTGAAGGAAAAAAGACACTTTTTTATTTCAACCGTACATCCCGTCACAAGCCTAAAGACTGACTGCACAGTTCCTGTCTTCACAATAAAAGTGCCGTTCCATCGCGCCTGCGCTTTCAAAATAAGAGTCTCCGAAAGCCAGCGCAAACAAGCTAGCAAGCTACGGAATTTGCCGCCAATGTATTTCTTGTAAAGTGTGTGAAAACGAAAATGGAAGCTGGACAAATAAGATACCAAAAACCAACCACCTTCATGTGGTATTAGACAGAAAGGAGGAACTTTTTTTCTCCTGCATTTGAAAACGTGGACGTTAAGCACTACTGTCTGATTACAATCAATGCAAGTCATCAGAATCAGGTAATACACCAACTTATATTCTTGTCAACATGAAAGAAATGTGTTAAACATGCATGTATATTCATTAAAACACCTTTAACATGTAAACAAAAACGGCAAAATAAATACATATAAATGATATACTGTATATATCAATGTATGTGTGTATATATATATATATATATATATATATATATATATATATATATATATATATATATATATATATATATATATGATATGTGTGTGTATGTTACTCATCAGTTACTCAGTACTCGAATAGTTTTTTCACAACATACTTTTTACTTTTACTCAAGTAAATATTTGGGTGACTACTCATTACTTTTACTTGAGTAATAAATCTCTAAAGTAACAGTACTCTTACTTGAGTACAATTTCTGGCTACTCTACCCACCTCTGGAAACAAGACTGTATCGTAGAAATGTAATGACAAACTAATGATGACCACGGCAAAACTCCCGACGATTAGTATTACCGTTTTTAATTAAAATGATCTAAAAACCAAGATTGATAACTGCACTTTGATGAACTCACAGTGGACTTAATAATGCCAGCTCGCTAGCTTAAATGCTAACATGAAAAGAAGAAACTAAGTAATTCCCCGTTAAAAAACAACATACTTCAATCCAATCTTATATAAACACATTATTGTCTGAGCAAATAAGATATTCAATCAGCATTTTAAGTGGGGTTACCAATTGTTTATTTTACTCCTGTTTGTTTTACGTTGGGTCGATAGGGAGGAATCGCAGCCCTGCTTGACCGTGTACCTCTTGCTTGGTTTACTCGCTCGCCCAGGTAACAGAATTGCTATTGCGACATCCAGTGGACACAATTAGAACAGCAGTTTCTTTAATTAAAAAATGAAGCTTAATTTTACACTTAGCAAACTCATCTCGCGGGCCAGAATGAAACTGTTTGCGGGCCTGTTGCTTAATTTCAACAAAAAATAATAACACACAATAAAGTTAGTGTGAAGTGTACTCATTGAAATGTTCATGGAGAGCAGGTCTTGTTGTGAATCTAGTTTTTGAGATGCTCTGCAATGATAAATAATTAATAAAAGTCCTTTCAAGACAGCTTCGAAGATGCGTTGTCCATTATACTTTGTACTTTAGTTGACACAATTTACTATCATTTTAGTTGACTAAAATGTTGAGAAATTTAGTGAACTATCCATCCATCCATCCATCCATCCATCCATCTTCTTCCGCTTATCCGAGGTCGGGTCGCGGGGGCAGCAGCCTAAGCAGGGAAGCCCAGACTTCCCTCTCCCCAGCCACTTCGTTCAGCTCTTCCTGTGGGACCCCGAGGCGTTCCCAGGCCAGCCGGGAGACATAGTCTTCCCAACGTATCCTGGGTCTTCCCCGCGGCCTCCTACCGGTCGGACGTGCCCTAAACACCTCCCTAGGGAGGCGTTCGGGTGGCATCCTGATCAGATGCCCGAACCACCTCATCTGGCTCCTCTTGATGTGGAGGAGCAGCGGCTTTACTTTGAGCTCCTCCCGGATGGCAGAGCTTCTCACCCTATCTCTAAGGGAGAGCCCCGCCACCCGGCGGAGGAAACTCATTTCGGCCGCTTGTCCTTTCGGTCATAACCCAAAGCTCATGACCATAGGTGAGGATGGGAACGTAGATCGACCGGTAAATTGAGAGCTTTGCCTTCCGGCTCAGCTCCTTCTTCACCACAACGGATCGATACAGCGTCCGCATTACTGAAGACGCCGCACCGATCCGCCTGTCAATCTCACGATCCACTCTTCCCTCACTCGTGAACAAGACTCCGAGGTACTTGAACTCCTCCACTTGGGGCAAGATCTCCTCCCCAACCCGGAGATGGCACTCCACCCTTTTCCGGGCGAGAACCATGGACTCGGACTTGGAGGTGCTGATTCTCATCCCAGTCGCTTCACACTCAGCTGCGAACCGATATTTTTAGTAATTTTTTTACTAAGTTTTAGTTCACTAAAACTTAGTAAATGACCAAAATATGACCTATCTAAAATACATTTTTGTGAAAAACCATGACTAAAACTAAATTAAAAAAACTGCTGTCAAAATGAACACTGCTTACAAGTTCCCCAGCTCACAAGCTTTTTGAAATATGAGCGGTCTCTTGGCAAATTATTATGCTTGAAGTTGCCAGCAAAAACATACGCTCTCTCACTCGCTAGCATTAGCTATTAGCTAGAAAGACAAAACAATGGGTGGGAACAAAGTGTGTGTGAAGGATAGTGTTGATAAAAATGATGACGATCTATACACAAAAAATCTCAGCATTGGATGAACAACTATGAATCCACATTGTCCTTCTGTGGGACACTAATGTCAACAATATCAGCTAAATTATTGAATAGTTAGCAGAATTTGTCACCATCAAACTAGCAAAATCCAAGTAAATGTGGCAATTAGCTATTCAGCAGGACAGAAGGTAAACACTTTACTAGAACTGGCTCCATAGCAGGATATGCTAACATAGTAACAACATCCAATGAAGAAGTGATGTTTTCATGCGTCACACGCGTGTAAGATGGAAAGACCCATGTTTGTGTGGCGGGGAGGGGGTCAGGATTCAGTTGGTTAATGAATTCCCCAACAAAGCATCTGAACAATAGAGAATCTTTGGGTGTGGGGGGAGTTGTCACGCAGGTTTGCGTGAAAGTCGAACACGCCTCGAACAATCAGCAACAGGAGACAGAAAGGACGATGGCATACCTGCCAACTTTTGAAATCAGAAAAACCTAGTAGCCAGGGTCCAGGGGCCGCAGGCCTCGGTAGGTCCAGGACAAAGTCCTGGTGGGGGGTTCAGGTTCGCCCCCCGACGCAAAATGATTGATTGCATTCAGACAGGTTAAAATGTTGCTAAAACCATCACTTTTCTATCAGTCACAGTGACTTTTCAAAACAAGAATATTACAGCAAAAATCATATGGGTTGATTGACATGTTTATTCTGTAAGCTAACTTCAATAGTTTGAAATTATTTTGACAGTTAATGCCAGTTATCCTGTCAACCTTTCACAAGACTTCAATTTGTTAATTGAAAGTATAAACAGTATAAACACTTTTTACAGTAAACAAATGGTAAAACAGTACTAAACAATTCCATTAAAAAAAAAAATTGGTGTCATTATTAACTTTCTGTCCAAGCTTGTATAATCTACTGCCTTGTTCAATTGTAAAAAATATTCTGTGCCTAAAATTCACATTTCTATCACAATTATCATACTGTAAACATGGTAAGCTAACTTCATTAAAATTAATAGTCCTGTCAATAGCATGGAATTACAATTCAAATGTAGTTTTTTTGTAAGCCTTTCAAAAGAATTCAAAATATGAAAAATTAATGAAAATTAATTTAAGCCATCAGACACTTGAAAAGTGGCACATCACATCTCTAATGTAATCATTTGAACTTTTCAACAGAAATAGCACTGCAAAAATATTAAGGACATACTTCTGTATTTTGGTAGTTATGCTGTCAACATTTAACAAGATTTCTTCAACTTGGACTTGAAAGCATAAATAGTATAAACACTTTTAACAGTATAACATTACTAAACAATTCCAATAGATAACATTGGTGTCATTACCTTTTTGTGGCTAAAATCCAAATTTAGCAACGGCATTAGACTTGTGTTTTTTTGTCCCAACGTGGTCTTTTACATCGCTAATTCCTCCGTGTCCGATCGAAAAATCTTGTCTGCACAAGGTGCAATTCGTGTAGTTTTCACCCTTTTTGGAACGGATAATTATTCCCGGATAGGCTTTTGAATATTCTTCACGGAATGACTGCAGTTTTCTTTTCAGTTTAAGACTCGTTTGCGATTTTTCTCCGGCTTATTCCATGATCGTTCGCTCGTTTGGAAACAATGGGCAACAGGTGCCTCGTGCTTGGCAGCGGTGCTATAAATAGCCTCGCGCATGGCATTCGGAATGACTCGATAGGAAGTTACGGGAAGCAGTGTCGATTGTGATTGTTGTTACGCGATTTCGTGAATAAAACTTAAAAAAAATATTTTTTTTTTTAATGAATGAAAAACCGTATTTTTTATCACTGCAACCGTAACCCGGAATAGGTTGATGAAAACCGTACTAATTACGGGAAAACCGGAGTAGTTCGCAGGTATGCGATGGTTAAAATTGTATTTTTACACAGGGGGTACCATATTTATACATTTTCCGTTCATGGACATCTCTGGGCTGGAGTCTACCCCCAAACTGACTGGTAGGCACATGGAGACAAACAGTATAGACTCTTGTCTTTGGACTGAGGGGGTAAAAAAAACCTACTATAGGCCTACACATAGAAAAAGCCTAATCCAGCTAACATGCTAACTTGAGATGCGAAAATCGATTGGCCACCAATTAGTATGGGCCAATTTCATTTAAAAAAAAAAGTATGTGATCGGTTAATGCCTTTCCATGCTGATCACAAAGGCTGATACTTTATTTTTGGTCCTGTGGCTGATGGCTAGCAGCTAATGTGTTTATCCAGACACAGAGCACAATGGAATATAATCCCTTTATTTTGTTAACGAAATTAAGTGCCATCCATAGAGCCACTCCCCTGAGTAAAAAGTCATCACCTCCATTGTGGAAAACAAACTACATTTCTTACACGTATTATTATCACTGGAGGGCTGGAGGACTCACGCTGATTACCGTATTTTCCGCACTATTAGCCGCACCTAAAAACCACAAATTTACTCAAAAGCTGACAGTGCGGCTTATAACCCGGTGCGCTTTATATATGGATTAATATTAAGATTCATTTTCATAAAGTTTAGGTCTCGCAACTACGGTAAACAGCCGCCATCTTTTTTCCCGGTAGAAGAGGAAGCGCTTCTTCTTCTACGCAAGCAACCGCCAAGGTAAGCACCCGCCCCCATAGAAGAGGAAGCGCTTCTTCTTCTACTGTAAGCAACCACCCGCCCCCGTAGAAGAAGAAGAAGCGCGCGGATATTACGTTTCATTTCCTTTGTGTGTTTACATCTGTAAAGACCACAAAATGGCTCCTACTAAGCGACAGGTTTCCGGTTCATGAAAAGACGCAATCTCTCCATCCGCACACGGACTACTATTTCACAGCAACTGCCTAAAGACTTTCAAGAAAAGCTGGCTACTTTCCGTGCATATTGTAAAAACAAGATAGCTGAAAAAAAGATCCGGCCAGAGAACATTATCAACATGGACGAGGTTCCACTGACTTTTGATATTCCTGTGAACCGCACTGTGGATACAACGGGAGCACGTACGGTGAATATTCGCACCACAGGGAATGAGAAGTCATCCTTCACTGTGGTTCTAGCTTGCCATGCTAATGGCCAGAAACTTCCACCTATGGTGATATTCAAAAGGAAGACCTTGCCAAAAGAGACCTTTCCAGCCGGCGTCATCATAAAAGCTAACTCGAAGGGATGGATGGATGAAGAAAAGGTGAGCGAGTGGTTAAGGGAAGTTTACGCGAAGAGGCCGGGTGGCTTTTTTCACGCAGCTCCGTCCATGTTGATATACGACTCCATGCGCGCCCACATCACGCTGGTTTTTAATATATTATTAAAGTTTGACTGACCTATCTGACTGTTTTTTTGACATTCCCTTTAGCGCAGTTAGATGCGGCTTATAACACGGGGCGGCTTATAGGTGGACAAAGTTTTGAAATATGCCGTTCATTGAAGGCGCGGCTTATAACCCAGGGCGGCTTATGGTGCGGAAAATACGGTATGTTACACACAAAGTAAGAGCAAGCAGGAACAGCTTGCCAATGTACTTGTAGTGGTGGGGGCGTGTTCAATGACGCTATCATACAATTTGCATAATCGTTGATGATAGTTTTTAAAAAAAAAAGGCTAAATATGTTGTACATACAATTAAAAACAAAATTGTGTTATTAGTAATTTGTATTAACATACATTTTTTCGTTTATCGTTTGACTCTATTGTCATAATGGTTATTATTGCACAATGTAACACAGGCTGTACACCAGTGGCGGCTGCTGGTCTTTCAAGTAGGGGAAGCTCATTTTCAGCTACTCTAAACATGACTACAGTCTCCTAATAACAGAAAAGATATAAAGATGCTAGATTTTACAGAAAAAAATCGTCAACTTGGGGATTATAAATTGAATCAATCAATCAATCAATGTTTATTTATATAGCCCTAAATCACAAGTGTCTCAAAGGGCTGCACAAGCCACAACGACATCCTCGGTACAAAGTCCACATAAGGGCAAGGAAAAACTCACCCCAGTGGGACGTCGATGTGAATGACTATGAGAAACCTTGGAGAGGACCGCATATGTGGGTAACCCCCCCCTCTAGGGGAGACCGAATGCAATGGATGTCGAGTGGGTCTGACATAATATTGTGAGAGTCCAGTCCATAGTGGATCCAACATAATAGTAAGAGTCCAGTCCATAGTGGGGCCAGCAGGACACCATCCCGAGCGGAGACGGGTCAGCAGCGCAGAGATGTTCCCAGCAGATGCATATCAACATGGAACAATGGAATGAAACTTAAAAAATGCTCTGGCAGTGGTTTGTATTTTAAGATATTCGCTGATTCGCACATAAAGCTGTCTATCAAAAAGGGATTCGGCCTGAGGGAACCCCGGCGTCCAGGCCCGTTCAGGCCGAGCCCACTTTCTATTCGCTTTCAGAGACGCTCGGCGTCTGCAGCCTGCAGTGCGTCAGACTGGAAGTCTCTGCAGAGAGTGGTGAGGACGGCGGAAAAGATCATCAGGACTCCTCTTCCTCCTATCCAGGAGATCGCAAAAAGCCGCTGCCTGACCAGGACTCAGAAAATCTGCAGACTCCTCCCACCCCCACCAAGGACTGTTTTCACCGCTGGACTCTAGAAAGAGGTTCCGCAGCCTCCGTAGCAGAACCTCCGGGTTCTGTAACAGCTTCTTCCCTCAGGCCATAAGACTCTTGAACACATTCAAATAATCCCCTCAATTCCCCCCAAAAATGGATTAACTCGCTGGAATGTGAGGACAATATAACATACATCCATAAACGTGGATGCATATGCAAAAGTGCAATATATTGCATTCCAGAGGCATTCCAGAGGCTGTTCACCTTGGAGACCTGCTGTAATGTAAGTAATCTATTTATTTATATCTGCACCTTACTGCTTTTTTATCCTGCACTACCATGAGCTAATGCAACACAATTTTGTTCTTATCTGGACTGTAAAGTTCAGATTTGAATGACAATAAAAGGAAGTCTAAGTCTAAGTCTAAAAACCTGCTTCACTACACACCGTAGCTCACCGGCGTCACCATTAATGATGCCGTTCCTTAATGTAAACAAATGCCATGGATGGATCTACACCTGACATCCACTGTAATGATATCAAGTACAAGAGTGTATCTAGTCGATACTTCTATGATTACATCAATATTTTTTATTGTCACAAATTCTTTTTTCCTTTTTTAAAAATGAATATGTTTATAAACTCAGGAAATACGTCCCTGGACACATGAGGACTTTGAATATGACCAATGTATGATCCTGTAACTACTTGGTATCGGATCCATACTTAAATGTGTGGTATCATCCAAAACTAATGTAAAGTATCCAAACAACAGAATAATAAGTTATTATTACATTTTAACATAAGTGTAGATAGAACATGTTGAAGCAGAAAATAACCAGATATTAACAGTAAATGAACAAGTGGATTAATAATCAATTTTTACAGTTTGTCCTTTATAATTTTGACAAAATAATAGGTGTATAAATGACACAATATGTTACTGCATACATCAGCAGACAAAATAGGAGTCTTTGTTTGTTTACTTACTACTAAAAGACAAGTTGTCTAGTATGTTCACTATTTTATTTAAGGACTAAATTGCAATAAGAAACATATGTTTCATGTACCATAAGATTTTTTTAGTTAAAATAAAGCCAATAATGCCATTTTTTGTGGTCCCTTTTATTTACAAAAGTATCAAAATACATTTTGGTACCGGTACTAAAATACTGGTATTGGGACAACCCTACGTCATATGCAATCCCCCTATAGCAAGGAAATAAAATGAATAAGTAACATATAAAAGGCGCGGCAGGAGTCTGTAGCAGCCTTAATCACACTCTCGTCATTACTGCTACAAGTAATTAAAACTAACCTTTGCATAGAATAAACCTGTGTGCTGGTAGAGTCACACAAGATAATGTAGTAGAAAATATACAGGTAAAAGCCAGTAAATTAGAATATTTTGAAAAACTTGATTTATTTCAGTAATTGCATTCAAAAGGTGTAACTTGTACATTATATTTATTCATTGCACACAGACTGATGCATTCAAATGTTTATTTCATTTAATTTTGATGATTTGAAGTGGCAACAAATGAAAATCCAAAATTCCGTGTGTCACAAAATTAGAATATTACTTAAGGCTAATACAAAAAAGGGATTTTTAGAAATGTTGGCCAACTGAAAAGTATGAAAATGAAAAATATGAGCATGTACAATACTCAATACTTGGTTGGAGCTCCTTTTGCCTCAATTACTGCGTTAATGCGGCGTGCCGTCTACCAGCAAGTTTTAGAGCACTTCATGCTTCCTGCTGCTGACCTGCTCTATGGAGATGGAGATTTCAAGTTCCAACAGGACTTGGCGCCTGCACACAGCACAAAATCTACCCGTGCCTGGTTTACGGACCATGGTATTTCTGTTCTAAATTGGCCCGCCAACTCCCCTGACCTTAGCCCCATAGAAAATCTGTGGGGTATTGTGAAAAGGAAGATGCAGAATGCCAGACCCAAAAACGCAGAAGAGTTGAAGGCCACTATCAGAGCAACCTGGGCTCTCATAACACCTGAGCAGTGCCAGAAACTCATCGACTCCATGCCACGCCGCATTAACGCAGTAATTGAGGCAAAAGGAGCTCCAACCAAGTATTGAGTATTGTACATGCTCATATTTTTCCATTTTCATACTTTTCAGTTGGCCAACATTTCTAAAAATCCCTTTTTTGTATTAGCCTTAAGTAATATTCTAATTTTGTGACACACGGAATTTTGGATTTTCATTTGTTGCCACTTCAAATCATCAAAATTAAATGAAATAAACATTTGAATGCATCAGTCTGTGTGCAATGAATAAATATAATGTACAAGTTACACCTTTTGAATGCAATTACTGAAATAAATCAAGTTTTTCAAAATATTCTAATTTACTGGCTTTTACCTGTATACTGCTCGTGTCAATGTACTACTGGAGACAACAAATGAATGTTAGTGCATGACACACCCATGGATCGGCACAGCCAAATGATTAAACAGACAAACACAAATATGTATTCATGCTCACTGATTTGGCATGAGAACAAAGATAGGCATGTTAGAAGAGTTATTTCCATCAGGTAATGTCCCAAATCACAGTTACAGGGAGTGATGACATCTTGAGTTGTGGTTGTTAATGGAAATGCTGTTCATGCAAATATACATTTGTATGAGTCTTTTATTCTTTGGCAGTGCTATAACTCCATGGCTCCATATATATTACAGATTCACTGGGCCAATACCGAAACCAATTATTACCGATTTTTGGATAGTAATTTGCAGTAAAAGTTATTTAAACATGAATCGTATATGTGGTAAACAGCGGGACAAGGCTTTAAGGCATTATTTTTGAGGAACCGTTGGACCAGTAGTGACATAATCTTTAACGCGGTGCTAATATTGTGGTTGATTTGGCGCTAAACAACATCAGGGGGATTTCACAAACACCTTTATTTTGGGTGTCTGATTCTGCGGGTCAGAGGAGCGTCAACATTTGCATAGCAAAATATAGGACATTTCCTGGGGAATTGGTGAAATATGGGATTTTTGTACATCATAAAAACTTGCCTTCTTCTCAGTGTTATACAATTTTATAACAGTTTATAGATTCAAAACATTGTAAGGTTTACTCGTGAGGAATATTGCAAACATATAAATAAAATCAACTCTAAGCTCCTTCTTGCAGCTTATAGATGAGACATTTTTCAAGCGGGCTGACATAAGTTCTTCCTGGATGTTACAGAAAGTCAGTGTTTCCCACACATTCATTTATTTGTGGCGGCCCGCCACGAAATAATTACGTCCGCCACAAATGGATTTTTCGGCTTTTGACTCGCTCGACCGCTCATAAAAGCAATGGGACTGTCTGTGAATGTTGCTTGTAGTTACAACTCCGGTGCAGTAGGTGGCGGTAGCCTACTATGCATTGTAACTCCGCCAATAGCACTTAATTCACCTGGTGGGACAGAAGAAGAAGAAGAAGAAGAGGGACGGACAGACGGACGGACGGGATCAAAATACGAGGGTAATATAGGTTATAGGTAGATAGGTTATAGCTGCATCGCTCGCGGCTCGTCATATATTTAACGTTAATCCGCGATTTCACCGAGCGTTTCACGGACGGTGAGCAGCCTGACGCTGCTTCATTAACACCGCCGCTGTTTGACTCGGGGTCCGGGGCAGACGCACGTAGTAACAGTCACCTGTTTTCATACCGACGAGCTAACGTGTCCAGGTTATAACCCTGTTGTCAATAAACACACATGGACTGAAGCTAAATTGTCCACTGTCCACTGCAGCATGTGAATGCAATGAAAAGAATAAAATGTGAGCCAACCAGCTGTTAAAATGTTGTCCAGGTTAATGTTTTGGCCATTAAAGGCCCTTCATTTCAAGATTTCAACTGTGATCGGGCTTTAAACAGGTGGCTGACCTGTTCAGATGGGTGTAACTGCTACTGGTCAAATAATGTGAAATAGCATTTAATTTTACATGTATGCAATGCCATTTAAATGTAATTATAGATAATAATAATAATAATAATAAATACTGTGTAGTGTTGTAAATAGTCAACGGGAAGAATTTTAGTAAGATATAAGCCATGAGCACTACACAGCCAGAAAAAAAAACCTAGGCAGGACAAGTAAAAATATTGGGGCAAGTAGATTTGAGAAGTCGGGCAAGTAGAAAAAAACCTTAACGTTGAACCCTGCATGTGTTGAGCTGCTGACGCTTAAGGTTAGACGGCGCTGTACATAGAGAGCTTCTGCTCGTTAGTAATACATTCTAATGTTGGATGTTCACTCCTTCACACAGATGAGTATAGAAAAATATTTTCAACGGCCGAAAAGGGCTCGACTTGGAGAGGAGGTAGGCCTACAGTCCGGACCACAGATGTGACCTGTTCAGCAGCAGCAGGAGGAGGAGGAGGAGGTTGACTGACTGTGGCAGGACACCTCTGCCTCTGTTTCACTTCATGTTGCTGGTAAATAATATGGTTGTAGTAGTAGGCTAAAGTTAAATTATTTATTATTCACTAATTAAAGGGGCAGAGCTTTAAGAGACATTTTAGCTTGTATATTTTATAAGATATATTTTTTGTAAGAACCACAATTAATAAATATATTTCAGTGAATAACTAATTGTTCAAATCTGTATATAAATATGTACATAAAATGTTGTAATTATATTCCAACTCCGCGTTCTTCTTGGTCATGGCCGCTGCCGCCGCCACCCCCCGACCACACCACCACAAATAGATGCCTGTCCTGTGGGAAACACTGTATAACCATGCCTTGTCTTTTTACTTAATTAATACGTCTCCTATTTGGCAAAATATTTACACAAAAGATTGGATTTTTGGCAGATATACAGTACGGGCCAAAAGTTTGGACACACCTTCTCCTCATTCAATGTGTTTTCTTCATTTTCACGACTATTTACATTGTAAATTGTCACATCAAAACTATGAATGGACACATGTGGAGTTATGTACTTGACAAAAAAAGGTGAAATAAGTGAAAACATGTTTTATATTCCCGTTTCTTCAAAATAGCCACCCTTTGTTCTCATTACTGCTTTGCACACTCTTGGTATTCTCTCGATGAGCTTCAAAAGGTAGTCACCTGAAATGGTTTTCACTTCACAGGTGTGTTTGAAGCTCATCGAGAGAATGCCAAGAGTGTGCAAAGCAGTATTCAGAGCAAAGGGTGGCTCGATTTTCTCAGGTAAAAATACAACCAACTTGAAGCACCACCTGTAGGCTAATCATCACAACATCTACGCAACGGCCACATGAAAAAATAAGTGAGATTGGTGGAATTGATCCATTTGAGCACGTCCGATAGATGAGATTTGAGCAAGAATGTGTCCTGTATCACGGTTGTCAACGGAGTCAGTTTTTATGCAGGCCAAATGTTTCGGAATGCAATGTCGGTAAAGGCTCAAAGACAATTTAACTTCGGGTGAGTGCAAGACCTTGGAATTTTACATCAGAAAGAGAAGACTGTCGTCCTTTCAAACGTACCGTATTTTTCGGACTATAAGTCGCAGTTTTTTTCATAGTTTGGCCGGGGGTGCGACTTATACTCAGGAGCGACTTATGTGTGAAATGATTAACACATTAGCGTAAAATATCAAATAATATTATTGATCTCATTCACGTAAGAGACTTATAAGATTTCATGGGATTTAGCGATTAGGAGTGACAGATTGTTTGGTAAACGTATAGCATGTTCTATATGTTATAGTTATTTGAATGACTCTTACCATAATACGTTACGTTAACATACCAGTTGGTTATTTATGCCTCATTTAATCACTATTCTTTATTTATTTTAAATTGCCTTTCAAATGTCTATTCTTGCTGTTGGCTTTTATCAAATAAATTTCCCCAAAAAATGCGACTTATACTCCAGTGCGACTTATATATGTTTTTTCCCTTCTTTATTATGCATCTTCGGCCGGTGTGACTTATACTCCGGAGCGACTTATACTCCGAAAAATACAGTAAGTCAACTTGTCACTGCGTGGTGTCTCTTGGAGAAATTGGTTTCAAACTAAATGTATTGTGCATTAAGGTTTAAAATATTTAAAGTCTCCTCTGTTATTGATCCGTAAATAGGGGTATTGCTTTTTTCCTCAACTACTGCACGTTGTTCGTACCCCGCAAATAGCTTCGCTTTGCTAACGCTAAGCTATGCCTAGAACACACCAACACGTACCAGGTGATGGCATTAAAAGTCATGTTCGATCGTCTCACGGTTGCTTTCCAGGCTATTTATTAACTCACTCACCCGACTTCCTTGGCTCTGCGTCTTTGCTAAAAATGAGAAAAAACTCACCAAATCCTTTTTTCCGTAAAGCAATCATGACGGAAAATGATGTTGCATGTTTGCACTATGTTTTTGAAAAAAAACAAACTTAAGCACAGAGTCAGGCAGCACGGTGGAACAGGGGTTAGTGCATGTGCCTCACAATACGAAGGTCCTGAGTAGTCCTGAGTTCACGGGATCTTTCTGTGTGGAGTTTGCATGTTCTCCTCGTGACTGCGTGGGTTCCCTCCGGGTACTCCGGCTTCCTCCCACCTCCAAAGACATGCACCTGGGGATAGGTTGATTGGCAACACTAAATTGGCCCTAGTGTGTGAATATGAGTGTGAATGGTGTCTGTCTATCTGTGTTGGCCCTGTGATGAGGTGGCAACTTGTCCAGGGTGTACGCCACCTTCCGCCCAAATGCAGCTGAGATAGGCTCCAGCACCCCCCGCGACCCCAAAAGGGACAAGCGGTAGAAAATGGATGGATGGAAGCACAGAGTCTTGTATTCAGCCATGTAAATGAGCGATTCAGAGTCCAGCAAGACCCACAATGCAATGTGTTTCCATGTCACCTATTATGGTTTGTGTAATTATATGATTGGTTGATGTAGTTTGTGTAACTGTCGGCTGGTTCGTCTTTTGTTATTTTGGTTTGTGTGACTGAAAACTATTTGCCTTTTGTTATTACATTTTCCGCAATTGCAATTTGTTTAATAAATAGTCTTTTGCACTTCCGGGCCACCGTACTGACCAATGACAAAGCGGAGACTAACGTGACCTCAACTGTGAACAATTTGGCATTCTAAAGTCTCACAAAACTCGAAAAGAGAAGACAAGAGGAAGAATATACGTAGGAAGTTACATCCAAAGGCAGTGAGACACTTTTGATACTTTCCAATACTGCCTCACTTCTTTTTACACTTGTATGAATCATCAAACACGGCCTGGACACACTTTGACACTTGAACGGACTAATACTATGATGTCCAGCGTAGGGATGTCCCGATCCGATATTTGGATCGGATCGGCTGCCGATATTCGCCAAAAATTGCGTATCGGCAAGGCATGGGAAAATGCCAGCCAGATCAAAAAAAATCTCCGGTCCGTGTTTTCCAACGCACCGATTTAAATAACACATTCCACTTTTCTGCTGCTCCGTAATTTCTGTTCCGCATTTTCCAGCACACCTTCAACACATCCACAGGTCTGTGAATTCTCACGCAGTTGCTTTTAGCTGCTGGCATTACACGACAGGCTCTTCTCACTCTTTCCTGTGTCTCCCTCTCACAGACAGCGAGCGCACCTTCTTACACGCGTCACATACTGTCACGTCATGCGTCACATACTGTCACGTCATACGTCACATACGTATACGTCCTCCCCGAGCAGAGAGGTAGCAGCATGGTTAACGTTAGCTGTGATGCTAGCGCAGCCGTGCGAGCAACGCTCCCTCTAAGGTGCTCGCCTGTGCAATTGTGCACTGTTTAAGCGTCCTCTGCGCATAGCAAATCTATGCCACGCACAAAATCAAATAAAAAAATAAGCGCATAACAATTTTCGACACACGGACACGACAGAGAAAACAGTTTTCGTCATCATTGTTCAAATATTGTGACGTCTGTCGAGACGCTTATCTCCATTCGGTGCCACACGTCCACACCATCAAAATGCAGAGGCAAAAATTTCCACATAGACACCGTATGAAAAAATTAGTGATTTTTTTAGTTGTGATTTCCTTCTCTGCATCAAAGTTTAAAAGTAGCATATATTAATGCAGTATGAAGAAGAATGTTTTAATGTAGACATGCAAGCCTTGAAAGAAAATGTTGAAAATCAAGACTACATTTCCTGCAAATGGGTGCATTTCTACCCTATATTTTAACTTTAGATTTATTCTCAGATCAAACTCTTTTGGCTGTCTTTTTGACACTTACATCAGGTGCTCCCATCCACACCCTGGATTATAAATAATGTAAATAATTCAATGTGATTATCTTGTGTGATGACTGTATTATGATGATAGTATATATCTGATGGTATATATCTGTATCATGAATCAATTTAAGTGGACCCCGACTTAAACAAGTTGAAAAACTTATTGGGGTGTTACCATTTAGTGGTCAATTGTACGGAATATGTACTTCACTGTGCAACCTACTAATAAAAGTCTCAATCAATCAATCAAAACACATAGAATCATCATACTGCTGTGATTATATGCATCAAGTGTTCATTCAAGGCTAAGGCAAAATATCGAGATATATATTGTGTATCGCAATATGGCCTTAAAATATCGCAATATTAAAAAAAGGCCATATCGCCCAGCCCTAGTTCAATGATGCCATTTCTGTTTGTCATGTATAATTTTGTCTATTTTGTGTTTATCCTTGAATAAACAGGTCAGTTTCTTGTTACCAACCATTGTGTATTATTCAAACTCCCCTAATTCAGCTGGCTAGTTGTTTTCAAGAGTACTAAAACCCTTTTCAACATGATTCTGACAACTAAGTAGGCTAAATAACATTAAACTTTAATACATGCTCGGATAGGCCAGTATCGGTATCGGATCGGAAATGCAAAAACAATATCGGTATCGGATCGGAAGTGCAAAAACCTGGATCGAGACATCCCTAGTCCAGCGAGGGGACACAACGATCACTTAATGATAATACCCAACCACACAACAAGAACATAACACACACACACACACACACACACACACCATACTTGCCAACCCTCCCGATTTTCCCGGGAGAGTCCCGAATTTCAGTGCCCCTCCCGAAAATCTCCCGGGGCCACCATTCTCACAAATTTCTCCCGATTTCCACCCGGACAACAATATTGCTGAACCATCCTTCACTGGGCGCCGTTTCCGGCCGGACAATAATAACGGTTACACCTGGAAGTCGAGCGCGGCAATCAGAACAGAAGACGAAGCAGAAGAGGAGACATGGCGGCGACGAGCAAGAAGAAGTAGTATGCTTGCAAGTTCCAAAATGATTGGAAAAAAAGAATTTCAGTTCATCCAGGACAGCTCGAAGGGGAAGGAGTATGCTGCCTGCACATTTTGTAGATCAGACTTCTCTATTGAACACGGTGGCCGAACGGACATAGTCATTCATGAACGGTCAGGGAAGCACAAGGCCGGTCACAGCCCAGTATTATGGACCACCTTGCTAAATGGAGACCCGAGGGTGTAACTTATTCTCATTTGCGGATGTTTTCAACAAATCCGTGAAGGATATTATTCCCGGATTCAGAGATCGCTCGCCAGTACACAAATGGCAGAACAAAGGCTACTCAAATAGTGAAAGGTGAGTGTTATGTTTTTTTAAGTAAGCAGCATTCTTAACTTGTGTAATGTTCATATTGTTGTTACTCAGCCAGCATTTTGTGGCTTTTAATGCCTCACAATCAAACACTTTTATGTTAAAATACTGAACAGATGTTTACCTTATCCCAATAAACATCTGTTCAGTATTTTAACATAAAAGTGTTTGATTGTGAGGCATTAAAAGCCACAAAATGCAAGGGGTCCATCAGACCCACAAACGCTGGCTGA
>NC_084579.2:6163032-6170532 GCF_033978685.3 Nerophis lumbriciformis | reverse complement strand
AAAGGTGCGCAAATGTTAAAAAAAAAGTTGAAAAGGAATTTTACCTTTGCAACCTCATTATACTATTGGCTAAGTTTTATATTTATAGATGTAAGTTTCTCAATACCTGACCTGTTTTTTGTGCCTTTAAAAAAGAATTAGAACTCTACGTTAAAACACTCTCTACCTCAGGCCTGGGCAATTACTTTGACCAAATTTAGAGAAAATAATGTGTCTGGGAGCTGGTATATTTGATTTCTAGGAACACTAATACAAAACCTCACAATGATGTCTGATTGAATGCTAAAAACGTTATGACAGACAGCTTAAAAAAAACCAAAATGGAATTTAAAATGTTTTTACTGAATGAGACACCCAGAATGTACATGAAAATAAAGAATGTGGGATTTACAATATTAACTATGAAGGATAAAACACTGAATATTGACAACATATGAACGTCACACCACCTCTCCATCCACATATTTTACAATCTGTTAGGATAGAGTTCAAGGGTGGACCCCGGGATGCAGAGAATGGAGGCAAGGTACGCGATAACAAATGAAAATATTTAATAAGTCCAAAATGGTAACTAAGGGTGATGGGGCAAAGGTGCACACCATGGGAAATATAACAAAAGTAGTCTCTTTCAGAGGTTGGCGGAGCAAAGGTCAGGACGCACACAGCGTGGCAAAAACTAGTCCTCTCAAAACAAGGTGGCTAGGAAAACAAAAACACAACGAGGTCAATATTACAGAAATATGCGAAGGCAACATACCAGGGAAGCAGAATCAAGGTAGCACAGAGCGGAGTTCAGGAACAATAACCGGCAGGGACCAGCTGGTGGAGACGCGCTTAAATGCTACCAGGAAGTGATTAACAGCAGGTGTGCCTCGTTGGGGACAAAAGACTGAGGAAGAAACTGAAAAACCAATAGAGAAGGCAGGGAGAAGACAACAAACATAACACAATCAAGCAAAACACAACAAAAATGCAACAAACAAAGTGAAATATGAACGCAAAGGGTCCAAAAAAAAGCCCACCTTTGATCTGATATATGTGATGTATCACTAAGCTTTGGAACTTTGTTGTAAAAATCTCCTTCCGCGTCTGTGCCTGACACTCTGTGGAAACGCTTCCCACCCACACTGCTTGGTGCCTGGTCTTATCTGCTGTGACGTAGATGACCATAGTAACTAATTAGATTACCATAGTAACTAATTAGATTACCATAGTAGCTAGTATACATACAAAAGTGCACATTCCAACCATTGAAATACTTTGTATAGTTCAAGACTTGCGGTCATTTGAAAACATGACTGCACATGATAATGACAGCTACAGTTTTCATCTTAAAGATCTAAACAAATGATTTCGGAATGTCCGGCGGGCCAGATTGAAAAGCTTAACATGTCACATATGTGGCCCCCGGGCCTTAATTTGCCCAGGTCTGCTCTACCTCTAACAACCAAAAAGCTGTGAAAACTATGATGCTGCGTTCCAAATTTAAATTATTTACTGAACTTGTGTGAGCCTATGACTTTGCATTTTGTTATATATATATTTTTGGCATTCTATTTTAGTTACTTTATTGAGTTTACAATGGCGCTGTGTTGTACTGTTTTTGTACTTATTTTGATTATTATTATTTCTCAATTGTTTGTAAATGTTGCAATTTATAAATAAAGTTAAGTTAAAGTACCAATGAATGTCACACACACACTAGGTGTGGCGAAATTATTCTCTGCATTTGACCCATCACCCTTGATCACCCCCTGGGAGGTGAGGGGAGCAGTGAGCAGCAGCGGTGGCCGCGCCCGGGATTCATTTTTTGGTTTCAATCTGTCAAAATTAACATTCAGCAAGGTGTTGCATATCCAGGGATATTTCATGTGCAGTAGTATAATTATATAAGTATTAATATGATCCAATTTAAGAAAGTCTTCAAACTACAAAGAAGGATTGTGATAAACGTTCTGAATTTATTTCATCCATCCATTCATTTTCTAGATAATCTCATTCATCTCACCATATGAAATATAACTTTCTTCACTAATTATTTTATTTCTAATGATATCAATTATGGAGTATGTTGTGAATACATCGAGAACAGGAAGTGAACCAAAGTTTTAGCAAGTGCTCTGTGAAGGAAGAGGGATAGGATTAAATAAGCTCTGCTTCTTCCTACTCCTTTTCGAACGTGTTGAATAGAGAAACTGGAAATAGTGATGTATATATATATATATACATATATATATGTGTATATCAGGGGTGCTCATTACGTCGATTGCGAGCTACCAGTCGATCTCGGAGGGTGTGTCAGTCGATCACCAGCCAGGCATTAAAAAAATAGTCCTAAAAATGAGCGATCATAAATCTTCACTATGACGTCACTTTCGTCACTTGATTGACATTCACGGCACCCGAGGGTCTTCTGAGATGACGCTGGCTGCTGCCAGCTCATTAAAATTACCGACTGGAAGGCGAGAAGCACTTTATTTCAACAGACTCTGGCGCCGTACCTGTCGTCAAAACTCCAAAGACCGACTTGCACAGTTGCACAATAAAAGCTCTGCTTCATCCTGCCTGCGCTACCAAAATAAGAGTCTCAGAAAGCTGGCGTGCACAAGCTAGCAAGCTACGGAGTTTGCCGACAATGTATTTCTTGTAAAGTGTATACAAAGGAGTACGGAAGCTGGACAAATAAGATGCCAAAAAGCAACCACTTTCATGTGGTATTGGACAGAAAGGAGGACTTTTTTTCTCCTCCATTCGAAAATGCGGACGTTATCATCACCACTGTCTGATTCCAATCAATGCGAGTCATCACAATCAGGTAATACACCAACTTATATTCTTATCTTCATGAAAGAAAGGAATCTATATGTGTTAAACATGCTTGTATTATCTTTAAACACCTTTTACTTGTTAACAATATTAACTATATGTGTTAAACATGCTTGTATTATCTTTAAACACCTTTAACTTGTTAACAATATTAACTATACGTATTAAACATTCTTGTATTATCATTAAACACCTTTAATTTTTTAACAATATTAACTATGTGTTAAACATGCTTGTATTATCATTAAACACCTTTAACTTGTTAACAATATTAACTATATGTATTAAACATGCTTGTATTATCTTTAAACACCTTTAATTTTTTAACAATATTAACTATATGTGTTAAACATGCTTGTATTATCTTTAAACACCTTTAACTTGTTAACAATATTAACTATATGTATTAAACATGCTTGTATTATCTTTAAACACCTTTAATTTATTAAGAATATTAACTATATGTGTTAAACATGCTTGCATTATCATTAAACACCTTTAACATGTTAACAAAAACATATATTTCATAAATAAGTAAATATAAATGATATATATGAATGAGGTAGATCCCCACGACTTGATCAATTGAAAAGTAGCTCGCCTGCAGAAAAAGTGTGAGCACCCCTGGTGTATATATATAAATAATTATGTGCAGTAGTGCAAATAGTTTAATTACATATATAATATATATATATAAATATAGTGCAAATAGTGTAATTATATATATATATAATTATGTGCAGTAGTGCAAATAGCTAATTATGTGCGTGTGAACCTATATTCTATAGAAACAGTACAATGCATGCTTTCATGCTGTGTGTAAATGTGTTAATAGAGCATTTTATTACCTTTCCATTATTTTTTTATTTCATTCATTAAAAGCAAACGAAAAAACAATTAACATAAATAAGTAAATTATAACTGAAAAGGAGAAGAAGTATAATCTGCCCGCTATTCACACAACTACATCATTTGTTGTTCAGCTTAGAGCCATGTTTTCATTTCACAACAAAACATAATTTTACTCAAAATAATCATATATTTTCATCCTTGTGATTATCTTTTAAATACAGAAAGAGTGCTGGTTAAAATGCATCTTTCTGTCGTCTTTGTTGCAAAACTACACTTTTTGAACATTTCACTTCCTTTTAGATGATAATTAGTTTGTGTAGAATTCCTTTTGAACATAAGAATGTGCTCTGATCTTCACAGGTGACGTCAGCGTTACTCCCATACACGCCCTGTGCAGGTATGGGCGCTTGTTGGCCACGCCCACATCTCACCACCCACAGGAAGGATCTCGAGGTGGGCGGGGCCAAGCAAACATCGACAGTCGATACCAAGGGCAGGGCCGGCCCGTGGCATAGGCCGTATAGGCAAATGCTAAGGGCGCCGTCCATCAGGGGGCGCCACTCCAGTGCCACAAATCTTGGAGAAAAAAAAAAAAAAAGTTGGTACTATTATTTCTAAATACAAAAAATAATCCCGCGTTAATTAAAATGCAAAGTAAAGCCTATATAACAGAAATATTATTTGTTACAACATAATGCCCCCCCCCCCTTCGCACGGTGCGCCCCCTCCCTTCCTGTATCATGACTCTTTTTGGACGTCACCACATCAAAAAATCAACACAAGATGTCAAAACGGCGAAAACTGTCAGGTGCCCAGGGAAGAAAAAAGAGAAAAGAAGAGGAGGAAAAACGAGAAAAAGACAGAGGTAGCAGGTAGGTAACGTTAGCCTACATGAAATTATTTGTCTGTTACAGAATGTGATAGTAACCTGGCTTTTTAGCATTAAGCTAATGTTACATGATTCGGCAATTGCTAATCAATAAATAGCTAGTTCTGTTTTAACGTCGGGTTAATATTGTGGAGGGGGCTAAATTGTTATGGAAAATAATAATGTAACGTTAGGTAATTACAGTACTCCCACCTTACATTCCTCAGGGACATTTGTATTAGATCTTTTAAGCAGGTGTTTTTTGTTTACATTGTTATTGCCTTCTGGTTAGCTAATGTTTGCCCTGCAGGTAATAGTCACTTTTCCACCCCTTTATATATTAGGTATAGTTGTAAGCCTAGTTGTTAAAGTGCACATCATTAATGTTAATTAAGCAATATGTATGTAAAAAATATTGTATTTCATATATTCATTTTTTATTTTTTGCATTCATTTATTTATTCATATTTTTTTTAAATCTTGTTAACTATTCTGATTGTTAATTTGCTTTCTTTAAGTAAAAAAAAGGTCAAAGACAAAGCTATTCGGTTTCTTGTGAGTATATACACTTCACTGCCGATGTGGGGGGGGGGGGCGCCACCTAAAATCTTGCCTAGGGCGCCAGATTGGTTAGGGCCGGGCCTGACCAAGGGTATAGTATCTTGTGATGAGATTGATATTTTTCAGTTACCCTCATTCAGAAACCATTTTTTCCCCAAATATGTTTTGTTATTAGATTGTCTTGTATTGCTACATGTATATATTTATATATTTTATTGTATTTATAATGTATTTTCTTGCATTGCTACATGTATATATTTTGTTGTATTTATAATGTAAAATTGTCTTTTATTGTTTGTGACGGAGCATCCGGAAAGTATTCCCTTCTTTTTTCACATTTTGTTATGTTACAGCTTTATTAAAAAAGTTGAAGTCATTTTTGTCCTCAAAATTCTCCACACAATACCACATAATGACACTATGAAAACGTTTTTGTTAGTGTGGTTGACACATTTATTAAAAATAAAAAACTTAGAAAGCACATGTACATAAGTATTCACAGCCTTTGCTCAGCCAAATGAATTCACCACATGCAGCGCTGTGAATACTTTCCAGATGCACTGGATGTATTGTATTTTATTACATTTATATATTGTTAAGTCTTGTATTTTTGAATTTGTGTGGCCCTCCAGCAGTGCTCGGGTTGCTCAAGCGGCCCCCGGTAAAACTTAATTGCCCACCCCTGCTCTAACCACTAGGCCAGTGTTTTTCAACCTTTTTTGAGCCAAGGCACATTTTTTTGCGTTGAAAAAATCCGGAGGCACACCACCAGCAGAAATCATTTAAAAACGAAACTCAGTTGACAGTAAAAAGTCGTTGTCGCAATCATTGGATATGACTTTAAACCATAACCAACCATGAATCAATGTAGCTCTTGTCTCAAAGTAGGTGTACTGTCACCACCTGTCACATCACACACTGACTTATTTGGAGGTTTTTGCTGTTTTCCTGTGTGTACTGTTTTACTTCTTGTCTTGCGCTCCTATTTTGGTGGCTTTTTCTCCTTTTTTGGTATTTTCCTGTAGCAGTTTCATGTCTTCCTTTGAGCGATATTTCCCCGCATCTACTTTGTTTTAGCAATCAAGAATATTTCTGTTGTTTTTATCCTTCTTTGTGGGGACATTGTTGATTGTCATGTCATGTACTGATGTACATTGTGGACGCCGTCTTTGCTCCGCAGTAAGTCTTTGCTGTCGTCCAGTATTCTGTTTTTGTTTACTTTGTAGCCAGTTCAGTTTTAGTGAGTTCAGTCCAGTTGTTCCTCCCAGGGAATTCAAGTCACAAGTCGCTCCCAAGCTCTTTACGACATTTAAAGCTGAGTTGAAAAACCACCAGAGACAGAATAGGTATTTTGTAATATATTTGCAAAGCTTTGCATATATATATTCATTTAGACCAGTCCAGTATAGAACATTCTATCGCGCCGCCAAGATGGTCTGTCTCCCCCCGACCAAAACCCCTCTCCTCTTAAGTCTCTCTTCCTCCCCCCCTGGCAGTCATGTCTCTCTAGCCAAAACAAATGCTTATTATCGCTCTCTCTAACATTCCTCACTTCAAGGTTAAGCACAACAGTTTTGCAGACAACCAAAAGACCACATTTGGAAGAAAAACACTTGCTGTTTTGTAATATAACAATGAAATAAAAAGAAGTAACACTTAAATTCGGATATACAGGTAAAAGCCAGTAAATTAGAATATTTTGAAAAACTTGATTAATTTCAGTAATTGCATTCAAAAGGTGTAACTTGTACATTATATTTATTCATTGCACACAGACTGATGCATTCAAATGTTTATTTCATTTAATTTTGATGATTTGAAGTGGCAACAAATGAAAATCCAAAATTTCGTGTGTCACAAAATTAGAATATTGTGTAAGGGTTAAATTTTGAAGACACCTGGTGCCACAAACTAATCAGCTGATTAACTCAAAACACCTGCAAAGGGCTTTAAATGGTCTCTCAGTCCAGTTCTGAAGCCTACACAAACATGGGGAAGACTTCAGATTTGACAGCTGTCCAAAAGGCAACCATCGACACATTGCACAAGGAGGGAAAGACACAAAAGGTTATTGCTGAAGAGGCTGGCTGTTCTCAGAGCTCTGTGTCCAAACACATTAATGGAGAGGCAAAGGGAAGGAAAAACTGTGGTCAGAAAAAGTGTACAAGCGATAGGGATCACCGCGCCCTGGTCAAGATTGTGAAAAAAAACCCATTCAAAAATTTGGGGGAGATTCAGAAGGAGTGGACAGCTGCTGGAGTCAGTGCTTCAAGATCCACCACCAAGAGACGCTTGAAAGACATGGGTTTCAACTGCCGCATACCTCGTGTCAAGCCACTGTTGACCAAGAAACAGCGCGAAAAGCGTCTCACCTGGGCTAAGGAAAAAAAGAG